>NC_052147.1:151271690-151340148 GCF_902713615.1 Scyliorhinus canicula
TCTGTGCCCTCTAGCTCCTGATGTACTCTTGAAAGAGGTTTCTCATTATCCACACCCCTCAGTATTTTGAGTACCGTGATCAAATATCATCTCAGTATTTTCTCCAAGGAAAACGAATGAACCAATTCAGAAGTAGTTTTTTTTATTAAGTAGCATACAGTTTTTATATTTCCATCTTTAGCTATTCTATGTTTTTTCTTCTGACTTAATACAGAGAGTCGTCAGAAACATTGCTGAATGACCCGTGGCTTCCTGTTGCCAAAGATATCTGTAACCGTTGGTCAACTTTCCTAACCATATACACTCAAACTTGTTAAATAGCCTGAATGTAGTTGTAGCATGGTGATTTACGTGATTACATCAATACCAACTTTGTTTTTTTTCTGATCTGTTGCTTGAACATTTGAATGTTAACCTGCATTTTAGCCTTCCTTTATCTTTGGTCTATTTGCTACCAAAGAAATGTCAATGATTTTCACCGTTGTCTCGTACTGAAACTCATGGGTTTTTCTCTAACACACATTATCTCGAGGTTTGCTGGAGCTCTATTCATTTCTAAATCGGGGATCACTATTGATCACCAGCTTCCATTAGATTGCATGCCCTCGGTGCTCTCAGAATCTCCATTTTTACAGAGCAGAAAGAAGCCATTCAACCCATCGGGTTTTCACTGGCTCGTTGAAAAGCATTCTGCCTAATCCCACTCCCCTGCCGTATCCCTGTAACCGTCATATTATTTCTTTTCAGATAGCAAACAAATTCCCTTTTGAATCAGTCGATCGAACTTGCCTCCACCATCCCCTCAGGAAGTTTATTGGAGACTCCAGTCATCCTCTAAATGAAATCTATTTTCCTCATCACCAACCCATTTTTGCCCATTATTTTGAATCTGTGCCCTCTAGCTCCTGATGTACTCTTGAAAGAGGTTTCTCATTATCCACACCCCTCAGTATTTTGAGTACCGTGATCAAATATCATCTCAGTATTTTCTCCAAGGAAAACGACTGAACCACTCTGGTCTATCCTCGTAGCTACAGTTGTTTGTCCTGTGAATCTCCTCTGCACTCTCTCCTCTGCTTCACGGCCGTCCTCCAATGTGGCACCCAGAACTGCACGCATACTCCAGACGAGGTTGAAATAGTATCGTATTCAAGTGCAACATGACTTCCTGACTCTTGTACTCAATGCTCTGTGGGCACACAGTAGCATAATGGTTAGCACAATTGTTTCACAGCTCCAGGGTCCCAGGTTCGATTCCCGGCTTAGACCACTATCTGTGCAGAGTCAGCATGTTCTCCCCGTGTGTGTGTGGGTTTCCTCCGGGCTCCGGTTTCCTCCCGCAGTCCAAAGATGTGCAGATTAGGTGGATTGGCCATGCTAAATTGTCCTTCGTGTCCAAAATTGCCCTTCGTGTTGGGTGGGGTTACTGGGTGTGGGCTTGAGTAGGGTGCTCTTTCCAAGAGCCGGTGCAGACACGATGGGCCGAATGGCCTCATTCTGCACTGAGATCTATGAAATCTATATGCAATGCCCCTATTAGCAAAACCTAGCGTACTATATGCTTATTTTTTTTAAACAAACAATTTTAGGCATATCGAAAAAGTGACATTGTACAGTACAAAAAAAAAGTCAAGACACAAATTAAACATAGTGCAAACCACGGCTCTGTCCATGCACGGACCCCCCCCGCTGACGCTTACTCCTCTCCGAAGAAATCAATAAATGGCTGCCCACCTTCGGGCGACCCTGATAGCGAACCTCTCAAGGCAAACTTGACTTTCTCCAGACCAAGAAACGTGCCATGTCCGATAGCCATACCTCAGCCCTTGGAGGGGCTTTGAGTCCCTCCAGCATGTTAGCATAACAATATTCGTCACCCGGGCTAACCAGAGAAGCAAGCCAGAACGTGGCTTCTCTCTCTTCCTGTACTCCTGGGTCCTCCGAAACCCCAAAGATTGCCACCTCAGGGCTCATTACAACCCCAATTTTCAATACCTGGGTATACATCTGCGAATCCCTGCCAAAACCCCCCTGAGTTTCGGGCACGGTTGCCCCCCCCCCCCGGAGCTCCTCTTCCCACTTAGGCTTCAGGTCATCGGTCTGCGCAGCCTCAGCTCCCATTAGTTCCTTGTAGACGTTGACCAGCCTTCTTATTTGGCCACCAGCTGCCTCCCCTTTACAAACCTGGTTCGGTCCTCCACAATTACATCCGGGTACACAGTCCTCAATTATGGTCGCCAAGATCTTGGCCAGTAACTTGGCGTCTGCGTTGATCAAAGAGATCAGCTCTATGACCCATAAGCCTCCGGGTTCCTTATCCTGTTTCAGAATAAGTTAAATGGTGGCCTGTGACATCGTCGGGGGTAAATTCTCTTGCCTCGTTAAAGAAGCTGACCAGCATCAGCCCCACTATAGAACATAGAACATAGAACATAGAACAGTACAGCACAGAACAGGCCCTTCAGCCCTCAATGTTGTGCCGAGCCATGATCACTCTACTCAAACCCACGTATCCACCCTATACCCATAACCCAACAACCCCCCCCCCCCCCCTTAACCTTACTTTTATTAGGACACTACGGGCAATTTAGCATGGCCAATCCACCTAACCCGCACATCTTTGGACTATCCCCGGCAAATTTTTTGTAAAACTCCACCGGATACCCATCTGGCCACGGGGGCTTTGCCTAACTGCATGACCTTCAGGCCCCCCCAATACCTCAGATGCTGACTAGGCCCCCCAGTCCGTCCACCAAACCCCGCCCCCCCCCAGTCCGTCTCCACCAACCCCCTCCACACTCTTGGGGTCAGTCCATCCAGGAATCGCCTCAACCCGCCCGGTGCCCCGGGGGTTCCGAATTGTACAGCTTCCTATAAAAGATCCCCTAAAGACTTTGTTCAGCCCTGCCGGGTCACCCACTAGATTACCCTCCCATCCACTACCCTCCCTATTTCCCTAGCCGCTTCCCTCTTCCTTAGTTGTTGCGCAGCATTCTACTGGCCTTCTCCCCATGCCTCCGAAATTGCGCCTTTTACCTTTCTTTTTTTTTTAATAAACAATTTTATTGAGGTCATTTTGGCTTTATAAACAGTTACAGACATCATCAGAAAGAAGGCAAAAATGTGCAAACATCCACGTACTTTCAATACTTCCATCGTAACATATGCACAAGCCCGCTCCTCTCCCCACCGGTACTACCCCGCCATATTTTCCCTCCTACTCTCTTCCCCCCCCCCCCCCCCCCCCCCCCCCCCCCAGGCCCCTGCTGACGCTCACTCTCCTGCAAAGAAGTCAATAAATGGTTGCCACCTCCGGGCGAACCCCTGCACAGATCCCCTCAAGGCGAACTTAATTTTTTCCATACCCAGGAAACTCGACATGTCCACCGTTTACCTTTCTAAGCTGCTCTACAGCCTTGCCTGTAGTCAGCACCCTAAATTCGGCCTGCAGCCTCTGTCGTTTCCTGAGTAACTCTGGCCTCGGGATTCCGCGTAACTCCTGTCCGTCCGTAGAATTTCCTTAATCAGTCGCTCCGCCTCTGCCCTGTCTGTCCTGTCCCTGTGTGCCCGGATTGAAATCAGCTCCCCTCTCACCACTGCCTTCAGTGCCTCACAGAGCACCGCTGCCGAGACTTCTCCAGTATCATTCACCTGCAGGTAATTCTGCATGCATTTCCTCAGCCTCTCACACACGGCCTCGTCCGTGAGTAATCCAACTTCCAGCCTCATGGTGTACCCTGAAAGCTGTCCTTACAAAACTGCAGGCCTATCCAGTGCGGAGCATGGTCCGATATGGGAATTGCCGAGTATTCTGCCCCCACCATTCCGGCCAGCAGGTCCCTACTCACAACAAAGTAGTCAGTTTGGGAATACACCTTGTGGACGTGGGAGTAGTACTGTGAATGTGTCTCTAATTCACTTGTCTCTCAGTCCGGAAGAAACGGTCTCTAACACGTTCGTACTTTAGAATATTCTTTATTGCGATCGGGGCCGCTCTCTAGGTATTCCGAAAAAACACCTCTGAGAGTGCCAAAGTTTTGCTCAAAACATCCTGTCTTTATATGTTTTTTAAGGGGCTGTCCTTTACATTCACTTGAGCTTGCCCCCATTACAAAGCATAGCTTGTTTTTGCCATAGTTTCGATACATGATTTTACAGACTTTAAAGTTATCTATTGGCACATGAGTATATAGCAATTTTTGCAAAAACAGCAGGTGTTTAGCCGCAGTATCAACGGCTCCCACATTTCATATTCTGTCATCCAGCCATCTTCCTTGTTTCTCAAGGCTATTCGGCTTACAGTCATGAGTCGGCTCACGAATTCAATAATAACTCCCTTATTTGTAACTTTCCACTAATGTGTTCCATTAATTCTGGGTTGTTCTAGCTATTAACCCTTGCTTCACCTTCTCAGTACGAGAACTCCCTCGCCGTTAGCCGGCTAAATCTCCACGGATCTGCTCCCCCCATTTGCTCCATGAACCATCTCAGTTCCTTTGCCATTGCTGGCAACCGTCCCATTCTTGAACATGACCGGTCCACGCTCGGGTCCAGGACTATATTAAAGTCCCCGCCCATGATCAGCTTACGCGAGGCCAAGTCAGGGATCTTCCCTAGCATCCTCCTAATAAAATCGTCCCAATTAGGGGCATACACACTGACCAGGACTACTCTCACCCCTTCGAGCTTACCCCTCACCATAACGAACCTGCCACCTCCATCCACGACTGTGCCCTCCGCCTCAAATTGTACCCCTTTATTAATCAGGATCGCAACCCCCCCCCTTGTCTTGGAATCAAACCCCGAATGAAAGACCTGACTGACCCAGCCCTTCCTTAACCGAACCTGGTCTGCCACTTTCAGGTGCGTCTCCTGCAGCATGACTATGTCCGCCTTCAGAACTCTGAGATGTGCAAACACACGCGCCCTCTTCACTGGCCCGTTTAACCCTCTAACATTCCAGGTGATCAGCCTGGTTGGGGGGTACTTCACCCCCCCTCTTTGCCGATCAGCCATCCCCTTTCCTTGGCCAGCCCCCCAGCCATGTGTCACGCTTCACCTGGCCCGCCTTCTGACCGGCTCCACCCATGACCACCTCACTGCTGCCATGCCCAGTTTCCATCCCCGTCAGCAGAATGACTCTTACCAACCAACCAACCAAACCCCCCCCCCAGTAACAACATCCTATCATCTAACCCCTGCTACCATATGCTTTATTAACTGCTCTCTCAACATGTCCTGTCATCTTCAATGACTACATCAAGTCCCTTTGTTCCTTCAGAGTTTTCCATATTATTTTATGCTGTCTCTCCACACACTTCCTGCCAAAATGATTCAACTTGCACGTCTCTGCATTTAACTTCATCTGCCACTTGTCTGTCCAGTCCAGAAATATGTATATTTCCTTTTGAAGTTCAAGACTATTCTTATCACAGTTGACATCGCTTCCAATCTTTATTGGCAAATTTTCATGCCCTGCCTATCACAGTCTATATCAGGAAGAGCAAAGACCCCAACACTGACCCCTGGGGAACTACGCTACACAACTATTTATCACTACTTTCTCTTGTCACTAAGCCAATTTTGTATCCAAGTGCTTACTTTCCTTTTTATTCCATGAGTTAGAATTTTGTTCACTAGTCACATGCCAAAAAAACTCTTCAGTTTCACATGATTTTCCCCAGAGTGAATCCCATACCGGGTTTCCTTAATTACCCTGCACCTGTCTATTGATTTTGTCCTGAACTAAGTTTCTGAAGTTTCCCCATTACTTAAGTAAATCTATAGTTGCTGACATTCTCCTTGTGCCCCATTGTGAACAAGTGTGTAATGTTTGCAATTCTCCTGCCCTCTAGAACCCTGCTCTTTCCAAACAAGGTGAAGATTTTCCAGTGCATCTGAAATTTCCACCTCCTCCCTCCATATCATTGATACATCTCACCTGGTCCTGGTGCCTTAACAATTAAGATAGCCTTTCTAACATAAAAGCAAATTACTGCAGATACTAGAATCTGAACTAAATGCTGGACAATCTCAGCAGGTCTGACAGCAGAGTCATCCAGACTCAACATTAGCTCTGTTCTCTCTCCAAAGATTCTGTCAGACCTGCTGAGATTGTCCAACATTTTCTGTTTTTGTAAGCCTTTCTAACACTGCCTCCTCAATTGCAAATTCAAGTGTACCAGTTACCTCCTTGCCCACGTCAGCGTGGACAGCATCCTCTTCGTTTATAAAGACAGTTGCAAAGCACTCGTTTAATACCTCCGTTACTTCTGCTGTTTTCATATTCAGGTTTTTCTCTTTCTCCCCTACTCCCCCAAACACTTGGGCTGTGCTATATCACTATATTTTCATGGACATATAAAAACATGATTTCTTTCAGTTCTTCAAATATGTTTCCCTTTCCTTTCCCTCCCCCTACCCTGTTCAAGTATTCCAGACAGCTGCAATCTCTGATTGTATTCTTCTAATGCTTCACCAGCATCCCAGATTTGATTCCCGCTTGGGTCATCGCCTGTGTGGAGTCTGCACGTTCTTCCTGTGTCTGCGTGGGTTTCGTCCTGGTGCTCCAGTTTACTCCCACAAGTCTGGAAAGACGTGCTAGTTGGGTGAATTGGATATTTTGAATTCTCCCTCAGTATTATAATAATCGCTTATTGTCACAAGTAGGCTTCAGTGAAGTTACTGTGAAAAGCCCCTAGTCGCCTCATTCCGGCACCTGTTCGGGGAGGCTGGTACGGGAATTGAACCTGCGCTGCTGGCATTGTTCTGCATTACTAGCCAGCGGTGTAGCCCACTGTGCTAAACCAGCCCCATGAACCCGATATCCCCGAGCTAGGGGATTTTCACAGTAACTTAATTGCAGTGTCAGTGTAAGCTTACTTGTGACAATAATACGATTATTATTACACTTGTGTTTCAATTTCTCTAGAACTCCATCTCCTTTTCATGGTATAGAGACCAGAACCATGCATCATACTGTAGGGTATGGTTTGATCAGGGTACTTTACAAATTTAACATAACTTCACCACTAGTTTTGAATTGGCTGTCTGCAGAAATAAAATAAATCGAAGCTGTTTTGGTCGTATGTTCTGCAGTGCTACTTTTAACTTATTCACCTGCAGTAGCACATCTTGTTGGGTATAGGTGATGTTTCTATTTTTCCATTGAAAATCCATCACTCATGTTTACCTAGCATGACTGCAACCTTTTTGCCATTTCAACTCTGCACCTTGCTCTCATGCTCACATGTCTGTCCTTGGTCTGCTGCAATGCGCCAGCAAAGTCTAATGCAAACTGGAGGAGCAGCCACCGTGTCTTCTGATTTGGTACATTACAGCCCTCAGGACTCCATATTGAGTTCAACAACTTTAGATTCTGACCATTCTTCTCTATCTTCACACTTGTTTTGAAAATATCAAAACATTTTTTATCCCAAAGTTGTTAGATTGCTGCATCTGCAGTATTTTGCTTTGATTTATCTACTTAAAGTTAATTTGACACTTACTTGCCCAGTCTGAAAGTTTTCTCGTGTCATTTTGAACTGTTGTTCTTTGTGTTGGCTGGGCCCCCAGTTTGCTATCATCTGCAATTGTTGATTATTAACATAACATATATGTATTACAGTGGTCCCAGCACGATCCATGTGGAATATTGCTTTCTACCTTTTTCCTAACTTTTAATCTTACTCTATGCTTGCTATTTTTAGCTAATTTAACTTTTCCCCCTGACTTCATGTTTCACCTTATCCCTCTCTGAACCAGAATCACAATGGTTATCATTCATCAATCTGCCTTGTGACTATCTTCAAGCTTTGAACCTAAAAGTATCATGTAATATCCACCTCTTGATTAGCTCATTCTCCTATTTAAACCTTGATATGTGTGGTGTAGACATTCAGCCCCTCCAGTTTGTGTCATTCAATTAAGATCTTAAACTGATATGTTTCTCAACCCATTTACCTACTTTTGATTCATAGCCTGAGTACCCTTAAAAATCTGTCAATTTCAAACTTGAACATTTCAGTTGATCCATAAATTACTGCTTTTTAAGAGAGAGAGAGTAAAATCCTTAGTTGGGATTAAGGGATTAGGGTGAGGCTGTGCGCCTCCCTAGGTAGGGTTTTTTTTGGAGGGTTGGTGCAGACATGATGGTCTGAATGGCCTCCCGCACTGTAGGGATTCTATGAGCCATCTAAACTCCAGGCAATATAACACCTGTTTATACAAACCTGGATTGATATTTAATACTTTCAGGACTTTCATTTTAGTAAATGTACACCGTACTGCCAACTAGGGCTAGTATATTCTTTCTGATACGCAGATACAGTGCACAAAGTCGGGTCTGACCACGGCTCATCAGAACTGAAACACACCCCTCCCCCCGCAAACAACCCCCGGTGTACTGCAATCCTCTTGAGATGAAGGTTAATATTCCACCAGCATTTTTGATATTTTTTGTACCTGCCTTTGACTGGGTGTATCAAATTCCTTTTTCCCTCCCACAGTTTCCCTCACCAACTAATTAATGTCCTTTCCTCCATCGTCGCCACTTTGTTTCCAGTTAATTTTGTATGTTGTGTTTGCAGGTTATATATAAGCAAAAGATCATTTAAATTGGTAGCAGGGGCTTGGGACTACAGGGCAGAAGACCTATTATGGGGAGAGGCAAAACTGACAGCTGTCAAGATGTGGGAGATATTAGGAATTTGAGTCCAGAAATGGGGGGTCAAGGTGTTGCAGGCAATTTAAGGGTTAAACAGACTGAAGGAAAATACTGTCAGCCGAACTCGTAGGGATGCGCCCACACCTGGCTGAGTCACATGGTCCCATTCAGTCTTCAACTTGTTAAGGAATTTGCAAGGTGATTGACCCAAGATCTATAGTCGTTCGGACATTCCTGCATGACCAGTCATGTCTGACTGATTTGAAGGTAGTTGCACATGAATGGCACAACTCTTGTCTTTTGTGTAAATGGGAGTGGACAATCCAGCAGCCCAGTTACAGTTAAGTTCCAGTCTTGACATTCCAGAGGAGAACGTTTTGTTTAAAGGGCTGGGTGGAGCTTAGAGAGAGGAAATCAATTTGGAACAGGGAAAGAGAAAGAAAAAATGTAAGCAGCCATTGAAGAGATCATGAAAAAGTCACAGAGACGGCTTTAGAAGACGGTTCTGACCATGTATCCTGAACAGAAGAAAGTTTGCTTCTTAACTGCAAGTGTTGCCTTTGCCTGTATGTGTAAGTGGAACGAGAGCTGTATTTTCATCCAAAACTAGTGTTGAAGTTGAGAAACTGCGTGTAATCTGTTAGTGTTAGAACTGTGAAATAAAAGTTTAAATATTGTTTTATTTTGTTTAGTTTGTTTATAAAATAACAAAGCCGTATTCCCAGAATGAATCGATCTTTCTGCACAGTCTTAAACTTAAAAATGTTACGCATCTGGTTCAGTACCTTGAGTTGAGGGCTGATTAGGCATCCACAACACAGCTCAATATTTCGAGGTATTCAATCTTCAGGTGAGATGGTGTGGATGTAAACGAGGAGGTGGAGTCAATTACTGCAGTGAGGAGGGAGATATCTTGGGCTCCTCAGTTGAGATATGGGTGGAACTTAAAGACAGAAAGGGGATAATCACGTAGCTGGGGGTGCACTATAGGCTCCCAAATAGTCAGGGAGAGACAGAAGAGCAGATATGTAGACAAATATAAATGTCTACAATAGGAAAGGATTTAAATTTCCCCAATATTTTTCCTTTAAAGTGCCCACTTCTTTTTGTTTTCCAATTAAGGGGCAATTTAGTGTGGCTAATCCACTTACCCTGCACATCTTTGGGTTGTGGGGTGAGACCCATGTGGACACGGGGAGAATTTGCAAACTACACTGACAGTGACCCAGAGCCGGGATATAACCCGGGTCCACAGTGCCATGAGGCAACAGTGCTAACCACTGTTCCGCCCTCAATTTTCCCAATATTAATTGGGTTAGGAAAGGTGTGACAGGCTTAGAGGGAGAGGAATTCTAAAGTGCACCCAAAAGAGCTTTTTGTGCCAGCACATGGGAAGTCCTATAAGAGAGGGGATGGTGGGGGCAGCACGGTGGCGCAGTGGTTAGCATTGCTGCCTACGGCGCTGAGGACCTGAGTTCGAATCCCGGCTCTGGGTCACTGTCCGTATGGAGTTTGCACATTCTCCCCGTGTCTGTGTGGGTTTCACCCACACAACCAAAAGATGTGCAGGTTAGGTAGATTGGCCATGCTAAATTGCCCCTTAATTGGAAAATAATTGGGTACTCTAAATGTAAAAAAAAAAGAGAGGGGATGGTACATGATCTAATTTGGGACGTTAAGCCGGGCAGGTGGTAGAGGTGTCAGTGGGGGAGCATTTCGGTGATGGTGGCCATAACTCGGTAAGAATTGAAGGAGTTGCGGAAAAGGGCAAAGGTGCATCGGAAATGAGGGTTCTGACCGATTTTTAATAGGAAAAGACAGGATATGGCCAAAGTGGACTGGGTGTAGCTACTTGCAGGAAGATTCACGTCAGAGCAGTGGGAATCATTCAAAAGGGGACAGAGAAAATAGAATGCCAACATGTTCCCATAAAGGTAACGGGTGAGACCAACAAGTCAAGGTTCCCTGGATGTTGAGGGATATACAGGATTGGATAATGAAAAAAGTGAGGCTTCTGGCAGTTACAGGGGCTCAAAACAGTGGCTGCCCTAGAGGAGTGTAGAAAGTGCATGGGGGTACTTGAAGAAAGAAGTAGAGCAAAGAGGGAGCATGAAAAAGCACTGCACGGGAGACTGCTCAAGGAGGAAGCACCTGTGGGACCCAGCGCAATTTGGCAAATTGGATTCAAAATTGGCTTAGCGGTAGAAGGCAGAGGGTAATGATCTAAGGTTATTTTTGTGACTGAAAGCCTGTGTCCAGTGGTGTACCACAAGGATTAATGTTGGGTCCCTTGCCGTTTGTTGTGCGCATTAATTATCTAATTTGGGGGGGGGGGGGGGGGGGGGGGGGGGGGAAGAGATGATCAGTAAATTTGCAGATTAGATGAAAATTGGTGATGTGGTAAATAGTGAGCGGAAAAGCATTAGATTACAGGTTAATATAGATTAGCCAGTCAGATGGGCAGAACAGTGGCAAATGGAATTTAACCCTGAAAGTGAGAAGTGAGGCATTTTGAGAACTATCAAGGCAAGGGAATACACAATGAATGGGAGAATGTGAGGAAGTACAGAGAACCAGGGACCTTTGGGTGCATGTCCAAAGATCCCTGAAGACAGGATAGTTTGCTGAAGAAGACATATGGGGCAGTTGCCTTTATTAGCTGAGGCATAGAATTTTAGAGCAGGATGGTTATGATGGAGCTGTATACAATGCATGTTAGGCCACAGCTCGTGTATTGTGTGCAGCCCTGGCTGCCACACTATAGGAAGGATGTGATTGCATTAGTTTAAAAAAAAAAAATTTAGATTACCCAATTATTTTTTCTATTAAGGGGCAATTTAGCGTGGGCAATTTAGCGTGGCCAATCCACCTACTCGGCACATTTTTGGGTTGTGGGGGTGAAACCCACGCAGACACGGGAAGAATGTGCAAACTCCACACGGACAGTGACCCAGAGCCGGGATCGAACCTGGGACCTCAGCGCCGTGAGGCGGTTGTGCTAACCACTAGGCCACCGTGCTGCCCTGTGATTGCATTAGTAAGGGTGCAGAGGAAATTCACCAGGATGCTTCCCAGGGCTGAAGCATTCCAACTATGAAGAGAGGCTGGATAGGCTGGGGCTGTTTTCCTTGGATCAGGGAAGGCTGATCTCATTGTGGTTTACAAAATTGAGTGATCTTTATTATTGTCACAAGTAGGCTTACATTAACACTGCAATGAAGTTACTGTGAAAATCCCCTCGTCGCCACACTCCGGCGCCTGTTTGGGTACACAGAGGGAGGATTCAGAATGTCCAATTCGCCTAACGTGCACATCTTTTTGGTTTTGAGCGGAAACCGGAGCACCCGGAGGAAACCCATGCAGACACGGGGAGAACGCGCAGACTCCGCACAGTGACCCAAGCGAGAATTGAACCTGGGACCCTTTCACGGTGAAGCAACAGTGCTAACCACTGTGCTACCATGCTGTATGGATAGGGGAGATGGGAAGAAACTTTCCCCCTTTGTAGAGCAGTCAATAATCAAGGGACATGGATTTAAACTAATGGGCAGGAAATCTAGAGTGGATTTGAGGAAAACCATTTTCACCCAGAGGATGGTGTGGGAATCTGGAACTCTCTGCCTGAAAGAGTGATAGAGGCAGGAACCCACAAATTTAAGGAGCATTTAGATGAGCAATTGTAATGACATAGCGTACAAGGCTACGGACCAAGTGCTGATAAATGGAATTAGAATAGTTAGGTGCTTGATGGCTGGCACAGACACGATGGGCCGCTTTCTATGCTGTAAAGCACTATGACTATGAAGTGTCCAAGTTCTGTGTGGTTTGGTTAGGTCACGTGGAACCTCAAGTCCGGTGTATAATTTAAATTCCCATGAATTTCTATGCCTCACTATTTGGATCTGACTGTAATAGGAATAAAAGAATTAGGAGCAGAAGTAGGCAACTCAGCCCTTCGAGTCTGCTCTGCCATTCATTCAGATCATGGCTGATCTCTTCCTGCTGTCAAATCCACCCCCTACCTGTTCCCCATATCCCCTCTAACTGATCTTTAAAATAAGAAATATATCCGTCTCCTCCTTAAAACCATTTAGTGACTCCGATTCCATCGCACTAAGGGGCAGCGAGTTCCACAAATTCACGACCCTTTGCAAGGAGTAGTTTCTCCATTGAAGAAAAGGCGCTAAACACTTACCATTTCCACACCACTCGAACAGGACAAGCGAGCAAGTAGGAAATGCATTGTATCATCACTGCTTTATGGGCTGCTTTGTCACAGTATCCACTGCCAATGCTAGATGACAACTGGTACCCATCTGCATATGTGTGCTTGTCCGAATGTGCACAGAAAACCAATTACATAATTTGAAGGAAACACAGTGCGGGTTGGATTTTATTCGGTTCTGGGCCCTACGGTGGCCACAATTCTGGATTACAAACTTCATTTTCTGCATTGTCAGCCTAAGGGCTTTTTCCTCGTGACAGGCCTGGGATAAGGAGGAGAGGCTCTCGAGCTGGAGATCCAGAAACCCTAGGGAAGCTGCTTCAATTGGACAAATGGCTTCAGGGTCTGAATAAGACTGATCTAGAATGCAACCTTCACCACAGAACGCTCCCTTCTCTTCTCCATCCCGGTCCCTGACTCCATTCCTCCCCTCTGCCCCACCTACTTGAAAGGTGAGGCTTTTAAAATCAGTCTTTAATAAGCATTCTTGTTCCTGGCCACTACATTGCTCACAATGAAACAGTACACTGCATGAATGGCATTGGCAGCAAATGCAGCCGTTTTGTCAGACTCATGACATTTTTGCTCAGGACAATGTGTCTAAAAAACACTTGGCTGCTACTCAAACAGCTCTGATGCAGATTTTGTTTAAACAAAAGGCTGAAGTCTGGCTAATTCTTTTAAAATCTCACTGACCCACACTAATTTACTGTACTGCTGTTTGGCAGGTCTATGATTGGTAGAAGCAGCTGCTAAGTTGCAAATATATAAAGAGGAATACTGTGCATGCATCTCATCTCTATTGTTAACATTACAACTATTAATTAAAATTCATGGCTTAATAACATAGAGATGCAGCGTTTAGCATATTTTCTCATGTTTAGTTTCCTATTTCAAAAGAACATCCTATTTCCCCCTAATGGTGAAGAATCCTGCTGGAAAGTGCCGTGCAGTGAGATGAAATGCCACTAACTCTGCAATCCATGATGTAATACATTTCCATGATGTGATCAGGGAAGCAGCTGTTTGTTACTCTGTGCCATGATGATTGCTGATCAAATTAAAAAAAAACTGTTGAACAAATGTTCAATAAAACTTAGAGTACCCAATTCATTTTTTTCAAGTTAAGGAACAATTTAGCATGGCCCATCAACCTAGCCTGCACATCTTGGGTTGTGGGGGTGAAACCCACGCAAACATGGGGAGAATGTGCAAACTCCACACAGATAACGACCCAGAGCTGATGTACCCACAAATTCCATTCCACACCTCAAAAGACACCGTTAACACCTAATGTTTTTCTCTTCTAACCAGTTGCCGAGATTTCCAGTTGTCTATCTTATCTGAATCTCCCCGAGTAATCTCTCGTATCTTGTCAAAGGTTTTTTGAACGTTCACCACATTTTGCTCACTCCAACTCTGTTACCTCAAATAATTGAACATGATTGCTTTTGATATCCACACTTCTACTCCAATCTAGATATGTGGTAATTTTATCTTTAATTTAAAAATCTTAATTGTCTTTACCACAGATGCTGAGCTAATGGTTGATAATTTGCTCTGTATCTCAATTTTACAAACAAGATACTATGTTCGGCACACTCCAGCCATCTAATGTACATCATTATTCAATATAGGCCTGAAATAATAATAATTAAAGTAGGTTTATATTAACACTGCAATGAGGTTACTGTGGAAAAACCCCTAGTCGCCATACTCGGGCGCCTGCTCTGGGTACACAGAGGGAGAATTGAGAATGTCCAATTCACCTAATAAGTACATCTTTCGGGACTTGTGTCAGGAAACCAGAGCACCTGGAGGAAACCCACGCAGACATGGGGAGAACATGCAGACTCCGCGCAGGCAGTGACCCAAGCCAGAGGTCTAACCCTGGTCCCTGGCGCTGTGAAACGATAGTGCTAACCATTGTGCTACTGTGCCACCCATATAATATACAATAAATAATAGAAATATTGTGTCTATTTATCAAGTAAGGCCCTAATGACAGCAGTTGACCCATGATGTAGCCTCTTGCAATTTCACGTGATGTATGTAGAGAAGAAGGTTAAGAGGCGAGTTCATTGAGGCATACAAGATGATCAGAGGATTAGATAGGGTGGACAGTGAGAGCCTTTTTCCTCGGATGGTGATGTCTAGCACGAGGGGGACATAGCTTTAAATTGAGGGGAGATAGATACAGGACAGATGTCAGAGGTAGGTTCTTTACTCGGAGAGTAGTAAGGGCGTGGAATGCCTTGCCTGCAACAGTAGTGGACTCACCAACACTAAGGGCATTCGAATGGTCATTGGATAGACATTTGGATAATAAGGGAATAGTGTAGATGGGCTTTAGAGTGGTTTCACAGGTTGGCGCAACATCGAGGGCCGAAGGGCCTGTACTGCGCTGTAATGTATGTTATGTAAATCCATATTTTCAAATGTCTCCATTTTCACTCTGCTTGCCTGTTGCAATCTTTACCATCCCTCTACTTTTGAGGATGTACTATCATGTGCATTCACCCTTTCTTTCCCCTGTCTCCCTCTCGGTCCAACATCCCGCTTCCCATTCTTCAGTGTGTTATCAGCGGCAGAATCTCAATGCCTGCTTTCAAAAGTTTACTCAAAATTTCTCTGGCTGTTTGTGATAGTTTCCTGTTTTCTGCCTCCCTTAAATAGAGCGGTTATATTTGCTACTTCCCATCTGATGGAACCTTTCCAGAATTTAGGGAATTTTGGAAAATTAACATGAACGCATCTACTCTCACATTAGCCACCTCTTTTAAGACCTTTGAATGAAGTCCGACCTGGAGACTTATCAACCCGCAGCCCCATCATTTTGCTCTGCATCGTTTCCCTAGTGATTTTAATTTCACTAAGTTCTCCTTCACCTCCTGATGTAAAGCTATTACTGGAATGTTCTCTTTAATTCTGTAGTGAAGGCAGGAACAAAATATTTGTTCACTTCATCTGCCATTTCTCTAACATCAACAATTAACTCCATTTTCACTCTCCATATGACCAATGTTCACTTTTTTTCTCCTGTTTAAATACCAGTAGAAACTCTTGCTATCTATTCTTACATTTATAGCCAAATTTATTTTCCCTGATTAATCTTTTTAGTTCACTGCCATTTGTTATATTCTGACCAATCATCTGACTTTCAATCCTCTTTGCGCAGTTACATGTTTTTCCTCGAGTTTGATGCTTTCCCTAACTACTACAGTTAAAGAGGTGTGAATCGTCTCAAGCCAGGACTTGCCAAGCCAGTACAGTTAGGAGGACAGCCTGTCCTGGCTTGAGACAGTTCACACCTCTTTAACCTGGGGTTACCCCTATCTCTGGATCTGTAAAGACTTAATTACCTGCAAATGCTTGCATTCCAAGCATTGTCTTGCATCTTTGAATTTGTCTATATATAAGTTTCTGGAACACATCTCTTCATTCACCTGAGGAAGGAGCAGTGCTCCGAAAGCTAGTGTTTGAAACAAACATGTTGGTCTTTAACCTGGTGTTGTAAGACTTCTTACTTAGTCTTGACTGTCATATTCCCCATAATATTCAGGACCTGAACAGTGTAATTTGACAGCCATATCTCTGTAATGGCAATCAGATAATATTTATTTCAATGTGTGCTGTCGATTTATTTATTTGGTTATGAATGCAACATGTATTCAGATACAAGAGCTTCTAGTTGTATCTTTTTCTTTGTATCATCTAGTCTTGATTCTTAGAACATGCTTAGGTTTTTTTTCTGTTGGTTTTTTCTGTGTCCCTTCTTGCCATTCTCCAACTCACTTTCCCATATATTTTCCTTTCTTACTTTGCCCTACTCTTGAATATACCACCTCTTTTCATATTTGATCCCTTGCCCTGCTATTTAGTTCAAACCCTCCTCTACTTCACTAGATATGCAGTTCGCAAGAACATTCGACCCAGCACAGTTCATGTGTAGACTGTTCCAACCGTAGAGTACCCATTTTCTCCATAGCGGTGCCAGTGCTCCAAAAACCCGAATCCATGTCTTCCACACCAGCCTTTGAGCAACATATTCATCTCTTTGTACCATATGCCAATTTGCATGCGGCACTTGTAATAGTCCCCCTCCCACTGCAAGTTCCTCTCCAGTCCTGAGCAGATGTCCTGAACCATGGCATCAGACAGCAACCGTCTAGACTTGCTCATTGCTACAGAGAACTGTCAGTCCTCCTCCCTATACTGTTTTTACATTCCCCTCCTCCTCTTTCTCTTTCTCCTCTTCTCCCCACACACACCTCGCCTCCACAAATTGCTCCCCCCCCCCCCCCCCAAAAACTCTGAATGGCTTTTTGCTGGTGCCATGGTAAGTTTTCTCATCCACCTCTGATAATGCTGTCTGACCCCTCCCACCCAAACATTTCCTTCTTCCAGACATAGGAACAGCTTCTTCCCCACAGCTACAAGACTCCTCAAAGACTCCTCCTCCTCGGACTGATCTGTTCCCTGTAAGGATACTATTCCCAGTAAGAACATTGAGCTCTTGCTCATGTATTTGCTTTGTTTGGCTCCTTGTTCCGCACTGTAACCAATCATTTTGTCGATGTACCATTTGTCAATGTTCTCTGTTGATTATTCTTTTGTCGACTATCTACATACTGTGTACGTTACCTCGGCCACAGAAAAATACTTTTCACTGTACTTCGGTACATGTGACAATAAATCATATCAATCCAACTTGCACCTCAAATTTATTACACAATTTTAAAAGCTCAATATCCAGCCCTTTGGGGTCTCCTGACATGATTCATCTGGCAGTCACACCATCCTGCTGGGGACACTGATCCAATCAGTGAGCCAGAAGACCCTGGCCACTGACCCAATAGGTAAATCAGAAGACCCTGGCCACTGACCAATCAGTAAGTCAGAAGACCTTGGCTACTGACCCTTGGCCACTGACCCAATCTATCAATAAATCAATCAGCCAGAAGACAGGGCAGCATGGTGGCACAGTGGTTAGCACAGCTGCCTCAAGGCACCGAGGTCCCAGGTTCCATCCCGACTCTTGGTCACTGTCCATGTGGAGTTTGCACATTCTCCCCGTGTTTACGTGGGTTTTGGCCCCACAACCCAAAGATGTGCAAGGTAGGTGGATTGGCCACACTAAATTGCCCCTTAATTGGAAAAAATTAATTGGGTATTCTAAATTTATTTTTAAAATATTTTTTTTCTGGCCGGGGGGGGTGGAACTCTCTTTAAGCCAGGCGATTGTGCAGGACTGGGGAGATCAAATGATTGTGCCGTTTGTTTATTTGCAGCAGTTACACATGAAACACAGACTAAAACCAAGGAGCTAGATTAAAGTGTGACATTTTGGAGGACGGTGTACTTGGTCTCCAGGACAGAGGAAGATTAAACGGTAAGCACATGAATCATCATCCTGTGATTTTGACCTGTGCACTGATGATACGGCGGTAGAGCATAAGCCATATTGTGTGGTCTCACCAAGTGAGAAGTGAAAAAGTGGTTGCAAGGGTCCTATGATAAAGGATTTAGTAGACTGTTCATGATAGCGGGTTTGCTGGCCTTGGTTTAGAATGAAGAGAAAAGGTGGATGCCTTGTGGCGCGGTATAATTTGGGCTTTTCCAGGGAATTGGAGAAACTATAGGGGCGGGTGGAGACTCTTGAAAAGGGAGAGTTGAGTCAGTGAATATAATTGAGAATGGGCAGGTGGTCTTGAATTTTGAGAACTAGTTTCGATTTGATTTGAGTTATTGTCACATACCGAAGTACAGTGAAAAGTATTTTTCTGCGGCCGAGGAACGTACACAGTACGTACATAGTAGATGCAAGAATAATCAACCGAGAGCATTGACAAATGGTACATCGACAAAACAGTGATTGGTTACAGTGCGGAACAAGGGGCCAAACAAAGCAAATTCATGAGCAAGAGCAGCATAGGGCGTCTTGAATAGTGTTCTTACAGGAAACAGATCAGTCCGAGGGGGAGTCGTTGAGGAGTTTTGTAGCTGTGGGGAAGAAGCTGTTCCTATGTCTGGATGTGTGAGTCTTCAGACTTCTGCCTGATGGAAGGGTCTGGAAGAAGGCAATGCCTGGGTGGAGGGGTCTCTGATAATGTTGTCTGCCTTCCTGAGGCAGCGAGATGTACAGAATCAATGTGGGGGTGGCACGTTTGTTTGATGCGTGGCACACCACAGTCTGCGGCTTCTTGCGATCTTGGACCGAGCAGTTGCCATACCAGGTTGTCAAGTAGCCAGATAGGGGCAGCACGGTGGCGAAGTGGGTTAGCCCTGCAGCCTCACGACGCTAAGGTCCCAGGTTCGATCCCGGCTCTGGGTCACTGTCTGTGTGGAGTTTGCACGTTCTCCCCGTGTTTGCGTGGGCTTCACCCCCACAACCCAAAGATGTGCAGGGCAGGTGGATTGGCCACGCTAAATTGTCCCTTAATTGGAAAAAAATTAATTGGGTACTCTAAATTTATTTTTTTTAAATGCTCTCTATCGCACGGCTGTAGAAGTTTGTGAGAGTCTATGCAGACACGCCAAATTTCATTAGCTTCCGTAGGAAGTAGAGACGTTGTGACTGTTTCTTTTTGTTCCCCGAGTGCAAATTACATAGAAATTCGTCAATGGTTTTGCTGTTGCTCGCTTATTACCACTATGTTATGCAGTGAGGTATAGACTTCTGGCTTTTTAATCATAGAATCATAACATTTACAGTTCAGAAGGAGGCCATTCGGCCCATCGAGTCTGCACCAGCTTTTGGAAAGAGCACCCTGCTCATGCCCACGACTTGAACCTATGCCCGTAACTCAATAACTCCACTTAACCTTTTTTGGACACTAAGGGCGAATTAGCACGGTCAATCCACCTAACCCGCACATCTTTGGACTGTGGGAGGAAACAGGAGCACCCAGAGGAAACCCACGCAGAAACGGGGAGAACATGCAGACTCCGCACGGACAGTGACCCAAACCGCAAATTGAACCTGGGATCCTGGAGCTGTGAAACCACTGTGCTACTGTACTGCCCTCATCCCAGAAACCCCTCCGTCTTGGACACGTCCAGAACATGTTGGCGTGATATTCCCCTCCCACCGGCCTCCACCCCCGCAAAGTAACTGCTCATCCTCGCCACCGTCATGTTGGCCCTAAGCACCACTTCTGGTGAGGCTTATCCTTGCATACTATGAGGACGAGTTCATCCTCTGCAAGACCTCAACCCAAGTCTCGGCCCGCACCTCCCATCCCAGCTCCACATTCCACTTGCGCTGGATCTCCTCCACTGGAGCGCCATCCCTCTCCAACAACTCCTTGTATATCCGACGCCTATCTCTCCCCTATTCCGTCTTCTGACAAGTTTATCTTGCAACACCGGAGGCAGTAGCCCACAAAGGAGGACACCTCTCCTTGCAAAATCCCTCACCTCAGGTACCTAAAGCCTTTTCCTTTGGGCAACTCATACATTTACTCCAACTTCTCCAGCCCTGCGAATTTGCCCCCTATGAACAAGACCCTAAAATACTTGGTTCCCAGCTGCTGCCAGCCCAGAAATGTTGCGCCCAGGCCCTCCGGTGCAAACCTATAGTTTCTGCATATTGGCGCCCACAACGACATGCATGCCAGTCCAAATTGTTGCCTTCACTGCCCCCTCACCCTTAACGCTGACACCACCACTGGGCTCACGGAGTACATGGCCAGCGAGAATGGAAGATGTGCCAACAACAGAGCCCTGAAACCCGTGACCCTAAACAGTGTCCTCCAAACTGACCTCTCCTCCACTGACCATTTCCTCACCATCGCAATATTCGCTGCCCAATAATAATAATTTATTAAATTTGGCAGTGCCCCCCCCCCGGGCACCAAAACATCAGCCTCACCCGCAGGGTCTTCCCCGTCCACACAAACCCCCAAATTATCCCATTAAGCGTCCTAAAAAAGGACTTGGGGACAAAGATAGGGAGGTTCTGGAAGAACAGAAACCTGGGCAGCAGTATAATTTTCACTGCACTTGCCCAGCCAGCGATAGCGGCCACACATCCCACCTCTTTAAATCCACCTTCATTCCCTCTGCTAATCGAGCCAAGCTCAAATTAAGCTGGGCCCAGCTCCGTGGCACCTGGATTCCTAAATATCTGAAGCTCGTCCCAACCACCCTAAATGTCAACTCCCAAAATCTCCTCTCTTGCCCCCTGGCATTGATTGGAACACCTCACACTTTTCCACGTTCAGTTTATACCCCTGGAAAGGGGCCAAATTCCCCCAAAATCTCCATAATCTCTCCAGTGCTGCCCACCGGGTCCAAGATATATAACATCTTCTGTGTACAGTGAAGCCCTATGCTTGGCACTCCCCTGCTTAATCCCTTACCAATCCAAGGCGAAAAGCAGTGGGGAGAGCGGGCTGTCTCGTTCATGATGCAGCCCAAAGTACCCCGCACTCGACCAGTTCATCCGAACGCTCGCCTCTAGTGCCCTGTACAACTGCCGGACCCATCCCTGCCTAAACCCAAACTGCCGCAGTACCTCCAAATACACCCACTCCACCAGATCAAAAGTCTTCTCCGCATCCATTGCCACCACCACTTCTACCTCCTTCCCCCTTGAGAGCCTCATAATTACATTAAATAGCCTCTGCACATACGCCAACAACTGCCTTCCCTTCAAAAGTCCTGTCTGGTCCTCCCCTATCTCCCTGACTCACAGTCCTCAATTTGCGATGCTAGCACCTTCGCCAACAACTTAGCATCAACATTCAGCAACGATATTGAGCGCTCTGACCCACACTGCTCTGGGTCCTTATCTTTCATTAAAGTTTGGGAGATGGAAGCCTGCAACCATGTTTGGGGAGTTCTGCCACTTCCACCGCCTCATTATACATTCTCACCTACAGTAGCCTAAGCTCCACATCAAACTTTAAAAGACTCTAATGGGAACCCGTCCGACACAGGGGCCTTCCCTGCCTGCATCGCACCGATGCCATTCGTCACCTCCCTCAGCCCAATCGGGGACCCCAGGTCCTACACACTCTCCCCCTCCACCTTAAGTAACTCCAACCCATCCAGGAACCGCCATATCCCCTTTTCCCCTATCGGGGGTTCCGACTCCTACAGCTTCCGATAGAGGGCCACAAATGCCCTATTCACCCCCTCTGGGTCAGTCACCACTTTACCCCTCTCCCTCACCCCTCCAATCTCCTTCACGGCTGCCTGCTGCCTCAAGTGGTGGGCCAGCATCCTACTCTCCTTTCCCCTATATTCATACTCTGGCC
Source organism: Scyliorhinus canicula (assembly GCF_902713615.1). Classification (NCBI taxonomy): domain Eukaryota; kingdom Metazoa; phylum Chordata; class Chondrichthyes; order Carcharhiniformes; family Scyliorhinidae; genus Scyliorhinus; species Scyliorhinus canicula. Next base: position 151,293,844 of record NC_052147.1, read on the forward strand.
CGCTGCAACTGTCCCACCGCCTTTCCATGGACACTAATCCAAACTTGATCTGGACCCTCTGTCTCTCCCCAACCCCTCCTCCAACAAGTACCTCCGATCCACCCTCACAATCTGTTGTACTAGCCTTGCCCTCCTCCCGCTTCACCCTCGCCATATGCGCTCGAATCAAAATAAATTCCCCCTGACTGCCGTCTTGAGTGCCTCCCACAGCATGATGGCTGTGTCATTCAACTCCACATAACCCCGAATGTCAGCCCTCACCTGCCAGCACATCCTCATCTGCCGGCAGACCCACATCTAACTTCGACTGTTGGGCCTCCCCTGAACCACCCACAAAAATCCGGGTGCTCTGGTTTCCTCCCACAGTTCAAAGATGTGCAGGTTAGGTGGATTGGCCATGCTAAATTGCCCTTGGTGTCCAAAATTGCCCTTCGTGTTGGGTGGGGTTACTGGGTTATGGGGATAGGGTGGAGGTGTGGACCTTGGGTGGGGTGCTCTTTCCAAGAGCTGGTGCAGACTCGATGGGCCGAATGTCCTCCTTCTGCACTGTAAATTTTATGTATGTATAAATCCACTCAATACGGTGCATGGTCAGAAACCACAACCGCCGAGCACTGAGTCGGCCACCCCCACCAGCAGCATCTTGTCCATCACCACATAATCGATCCGCGAGTACACCCCAGTGCAAATGGGAGAAGTATGAAAGCGCCTTCACCCTCGACCTCACAAACCTCCACGGGTCTGCCCTCCACCCCTCCATGCACCCAATGGACCCCCCTCGACTCTTTTGCCGCCACCGACATCCTTGACGACTTAGGACTCGACCAGTGCAGACTTGGGTCCAGGGCAGTATTGAAATTACTCCCATAAACAGATGTGTGTCCAGGTCCAGGATCCTCCCTAACAACCGCCTCATAAAGTTCACGTTGCCTGAATTCGGAGCATATGCATTTACCAGCATTCTCTCCAGCTTCCCACTGACCATCATATAACTACCCCCCGGATTGGCCACAATGCTCCCTACCTCGAAAGCCATCCTCTTTTAAAATTTAAAATTTATTTTAAAAAATTTAGAGTACCCAATTCCTCACCTGAGGAAGGAGCTACGCTCCGAAAGTTTGTGTTTGAAACAAACTTGTTGGACTTTAACCTGGTGTTGTAAGACTTCTTACTGTGCTCACCCCAGTCCAACGTCAGTTGTAGTTGTGACTAGGATCCAACCTGCCACCGTACATGGTGTGATTGGTTTCAGAAAGCAGTAATGTCGCTTAGTTTATAAACTGCAAACCATATCTAACTATGCTTGAGTAAATAGTTGCAAAAACAATTAGATTTACAATAATTTACACAATTTAGATATTTGATCTCAATATAGATAATAACCAAAGTTAAAGTACCAATATTTTCAGCGAAACTGGATCTGAAAATAGTCATTGATCATTCTTCTTTCTCATTCTTGTGCTAATTCTCTTGTGTACGCTTGGCTCAATTGGCAAATCTCTTTGAAATATGCAAATTCCTTCAAAATTAAAGTAGGGAATGAGAAAATGGTTTATCATGTCACCAAGCAGGATATTGTAGTTAACTGCTGAGCTTAGCATCCTAGGATATTGTAGATACCTAATCAAACTATCTCTAAGATACCGTGGGAAAATTACCCAAATGTAAAAGTCTGTATGTGAACAACTAACTGACCAATGTATGAAATATGAAACTCCGAATCCAAAGGGAACACTTCTTGTGTTGCAATGCAAGATGGTCACCACAAAATCCAACTGGGACTTCAGAAGAAACTAGTGAAGGTGGTATGTGGAACTCCACGGAGTGATTGGAGTGAATATATTGGATGCATTTAAGGGGAAACTAGATAAACACATGCATGATGGAAAACCAAATAGAGGGTTATCATGATCATCGAAATCTGTGAGGAGACTTGAATGAAGCACAAAGGCTGGCATGGACTGGTTGGGTCAATTGTCCTGTTTCTGCTGAGTATTCTGTGATGTTTGTGACAGCAGAACACATTGTTCAGATCCTTGTAGGCAAATTATTGGACTGTAACTTCTGAGCACCCCAGCATGGATTTAGGGGTACACTAAAGATGCTGGGCATCCCTTTTGGACCTTTTGCAGGTAAGGGTTTGCATGGCAATTGCCCAGAAGTGCTAACTTTCTCTGGACAACTGCCCTGTGCTGGGAACCATCCAAAAATTAGATTTCAATCAATAGCCTTGGATGGCTCCACCAGGATTATACCACTCGGTACTCCGGAAAAATTAGAAGAACTAAAAGGGTAATTATTGTAAATGCCCAGCTTGACACCCCTACCCGGAAGCACTCATTTGTTAGACATCCTTGATCCCTGATCAAAGCAAAATCACAGATTTCCAGCCAATATCGCCCCATCTGCCCTATCAAAGTTCTTTTTAGCAAGTGAAAACTTGACTTTGCATGCTTTACTCTTCCACTTATTTAATCCAGGAAACCCGTTCAACCTTTTTAAAAGTATTTTTATTCCAAATTTAAAACTGTTTTACAATTGACATCAGATTAAACTCCGACCATTCCCTCAGCAGTCAATGGAAACCAACTGTGCAAAATGAACAAACCCGATCACATCACCAATCCTGGTCCAGCACTGTCCCCCCAACTCCCACATCCCCTTGGCTCCCTACATGGACACCTTATCCTCCAAAGTCCTCCTGTAAATCATTGAGACGACCCCCACCCCGTTCCAACCACCCTGTTGGCAGCACCGCCTCCAACAGCGAGGAGGTGGACACTTTTGGGATGCTTGGGAAGATCTTACTTTCAAAGCTTTCCACCTGCACATGCCGGAAACTCTCACCCTGCGTCAAACCAAATTTCTCATTCAGCTCCTTCAAGCTTGCAATCCGCCCACCCAGAAACAGACCCTTCATCTTCCTAATCCCCTTCTCTTCCCATCCCTGGAACTCGCATCCATCTTCCCCGGCTCAAAGTTGTGATTTCCCCCTGATCGGCATCAAACCCCCGACCCACTCGCAACCTAAAATGCTGCCAAAACTGTCTCCAAATATTCAGCGTAGCTGCCACCACTGGACTCGGCGAATGCTTCACTCGGGCCATCAGAGCAGAGCTGTTGCCAGTGCCTGCAATCCTGAACCCACAAAGCTCCCACCTCTCTATTCCATCCCTGAATCTTCTCTGCCCCTCCCACCACCCCCGGGAAAAAGCCTTGGGCAAAAAGACCAGCAGGCACTGAAACAAAAACAAGAATCGTGGCAAAGTATTCATCTTCACTGTCTGTACCTAGCCCACCAACGATGGAAGAAGATTGTCCCACCTCAACAACTAAAAATTGAACTTCCGGAGACCTGCCCAGTACCGGGCCACCTACTCTCCCATGTACCTAAAGTGAGATGCTGCCAGACAAAATGGTAGCGCCCCCCCCACCCCAGCTCCCACCTCTGGAGAGGAAACCACAAAGTATTTGATTTAAACCCAAGTGAAAACCCAAATCTCTGAAGCAAGCCCATTATGTTTGCCCCCCTTCGCTATCCCCTTCCACAACCCTGAGCTCAGCGCAGTGGCCAAGGGCTCGATAGCCAATGCAAACTGAAGGGGATCATAGGGCACCCATGCCTCGTTCCCTGGTGCAAAGTTGATGGGGGGGGGGGGGGGGGGGGGGAACCGATTAGGCAAGTTACTAACATTAACATTGAGTTCAAACTCTTCAGACTGAATTACCCCCCACCCACCCTATTTTTATTTCTGTCAATTTATATTAATTTTAATTTCTTCCATTGAGCAGTTTTTCCGTCACCATTATTCCCCCCACCCACTCCACTTGGGCCAACTGTTTCTAGTTGCCCTTTAATGCACTGCTCAACTTTGTTCTTCCAGTCACACATTCTAATCTCTGTGCCACTATCAGCACCCTTCTTAGCCTGAAGCACCTCCATTTACAGTCCTTTCATCTTCTGTCCTTAACATATTTGTCTATGTCCATCTATCACTGGCCCCCTATCCAGCTGCACTGCTCCATGCCCCCCATTACCAGCATAAATCTGGCCCCATTTCCAGTTCTCTCCAGCTTTGACAAAGAGTCAACCAGACTCTACGTCAACTCCCTTTTCTCTCCACCGATGCTGTCAAATCTGCTGAGATGGTCCAGTATTTTCTGTTATTTGGTCAAAGACAGTGCTGCTCAGAGTGCACGTAATGAGATGAAATATAGAAGGTTATTCTGACTTGTCAACTTCAATTGGCATGCGCGATTGTCAGTTTAGGAAGGTTCCTCTACCTCAACTTTTCAGTATTATGCTGGAATTCAAGGCTGCTTCACTTCAAGGCTGCTTTTTTAAAGGCTGTTTTAAAAAAAAAAAAAAAAAAAAAATTTTTTTTTCGCAAAGTCTGTAGCTTTACAGTGCCACTTTTGAATGTTGATTTTTGCTACTTCAGCAATGGTGCAGGGCTTCAAGGCTGTTGGCTTTGCAGTTTATCCTGACTGAGCTGATCTAGTTTCCACGGTGAGTTAGAGTTCAAGGTTGACAGACTAAATAAATTGTATCTTTGATAGGCTGGCAAAATTGAAGGAGGATACTTTCTTGAGCTGTTAAACTACTGTTTCAGAAAATACCTCACTAAACTTTCATATACAAAGAACAAAGGAAAGTACAGCACAGGAACAGGCCCTTCAGCCCTCCAAGTCTGTGCCTATCATGCTGCCCTTGCTAAAAACAAAACCTTCTGCCCGTACTTGGTCTGTATCCCTCTATTTCTGCCCTATTCATGTACCCATCAAGATGCCTCTTAAATGTTGCTAATGTGCCTGCTTCCACCACATCCTCTGACACCCACCACTCTGTGGAAAAACTTACCCCGCACATCTCCCTTAAACTTTTCTCCTCTCACCTTGAACCTGTGCCCCCTTGTAATTGACACTTCAGCCTTTGGAAAATGCCTCTTGACTATCCACCATGTTTATGCCTCTCATATGCTGGTGAAGTCAAGCATGCCATATGCCGCCTTAATCACCATGGCCACCTGTGTTGCCACATTTAGGGAACTGTGGATCTGCTTGCCCAGATCCCTCTGTTATGTTCCTAAGGGTTCTGCCATTTATAGTACAATTCATACCAAGATTTAATCCTCCAAAATGCTTCACCTCTCATTTCTCTGGATTAAACGCCACATGCCATTTCAATGCCCAAGTCTCCAATCTATCTATATCCAGTTGTATCCTCTAACAGTCCTCGGCACTTTCAGCAACTCCGCCACCCTGTGTCATCCGCAAAATTACTAATCAGACCACCCAGCTTTTCCTCTAGATAATTTTTGTATACTACAAGCAACAGAGGTCCCAGCACTGATCCCTGCGGAAAGCCACTAGCTACAGGTCTCCATTCTGAAAAACACCCTTCCACCGCTACTGTCTTCTATAACCAAGCCAGTTCTGTATCAATCTAGCCAGCCCGTGTGATTTTAGTTTTTGTACCAGTCTGCCATGCTGGGACCGTCAAATACCTTAGTAAAGTCCACATAAACTGTATCCACAGCCCTACCCTCATCAATTTTCTTTGTCACCTCTTCAAAAAAACTCAATCAAGTTGGTGAGCCATGACCTTTCCTGTACAAAAGCTGTCACTAACTAGTCCATTTTTCTCCAAGTGTGCATATATCCCTGTCCATGTGGAGTTTGCACATTCTCCCCGTGTCTGCGTGGGTTTCGCCCCCACAACCCAAAAAATGTGCAGAGTAGGTGGATGGGACACGCTAAATTGCCCCTTAATTGGAAAAAATAATTGGGTAATCTAAATTTAAAAAAAAAAAGTGTGCATATATCCTGTCACTCAGTATCTTTTTCAAAAGCTTCCCAACCACTGATGTCAGGCTCATCGGCCTATAATTAGCTGGATTATCCCTGCTTCCGTTCTTAAACAAGCGAATAGCATTGGCTATTCTCCAGTCCTCTGGAACCTCGCATGTGGTCAAAAAGGATGTGAAGATATCTATTAAGGCCCCAAATATTTCACCCTTGCCTCCCGCAGTAACCTGGGATACATCCATCTGGCCCTGGGGACTTGTCTACCCCAACCCCATGGCCTTTTACACACATGTGAGAAATATGAGTGTCTAGAGCGAGGGTAGGTCCGATCAAGGACAGTAGCGGGAGATTGTGTATTGAGTCTGAAGAGATTGGAGAGGTCTTGAACAAGTATTTTTCTTCAGTATTTACAAATGAGAGGGGCCATATTGTTGGAGAGGACAGTGTGAAACAGACTGGTAAGCTTGAGGAGATACTTGTTAGGAAGGAAGATGTGTTGGGTATTTTGAAAAACTTGAGGATAGACAAGTACCCCGGGCCTGATGGGATATATCCAAGGATTCTATGGGAAGCAAGAAATGAAATTGCAGAGCCGTTGGCAATGATCTTTTCGTCCTCGCTGTCAACAGGGGTGGTACCAGAGGATTGGAGAGTGGCGAATGTCGTGCCCCTGTTCAAAAAAGGGAATAGGGATAACCCTGGGAATTACAGGCCAGTTAGTCTTACTTCGGTGGTAGGCAAAGTAATGGAAAGGGTACTGAGGGATAGGATTTCTGAGCATCTGGAAAGACACTGCTTGATTAGGGATAGTCAGCACGGATTTGTGAGAGGTAGGTCTTGCCTTACAAGTCTTATTGACTTCTTTGAGGAGGTGACCAGGCATGTAGATGAAGGTAAAGCAGTGGTGTAGTGTACATGGATTTTAGTAAGGCATTTGATGAGGTTACCCATGGTAGGCTTATGCAGAAAGTAAGGAGGCATGGGATAGTGGGAAATTTGGCCAGTTGGATAACGAACTGGTTAACCGATAGAAGATGGAGAGTGGTGGTGGATGGCAAATATTCAGCCTGGAGCCCAGTTACCAGTGGCGTACCGCAGGGATCAATTTTGGGTCCTCTGCTGTTTGTGATTTTCATTAACGACTTGGATGAGGGAGTTGAAGGGTGGGTCAGTAAATTTGCAGATGATATGAAGATTGGTGGAGTTGTGGAAGTGAGGAGGGCTGTTGTCGGCTTCAAAGAGACATAGATAGGATGCAGATCTGGGCTGAGAAGTGGCAGATGGAGTTTAACCCTGACAAGTGTGAGGTGGTCCATTTTGGAAGGACAAATATGTATGTGGAATACGGGGTTAACGGTAGGGTTCTTGGCAATGTAGAGGAGCAGAGAGATCTTGGGGTCTATGTTCATAGATCTTTGAAAGTTGCCACTCAAGTGGATAGAGCTGTGAAGAAGGCCTATGGTGTGCTAGCGTTCATTAGCAGAGGGATTGAATTTCAGAGCCGTGAGGTGATGATGCAGCTGTACAAAACCTTGGTCAGGCCACATTTGGAGTACTGTGTGCAGTTCTGGTCACCTCATTTTAGGAAGGATGTGGAAGCTTTGGAAAAGGTGCAAAGGAGATTTACCAGAATGTTGCCTGGAATGGAGAGTAGGTCTTATGAGGAAAGGTTGAGTGTGCTAGGCCTTTTCTCATTAGAACGGAGAAGGATGAGGGGCGACTTGATAGAGGTTTATAAGATGATCAGGGGAATAGATAGAGTAGACAGTCAGAGACTTTTTCCCCGGGTGGAACAAACCATTACAAAGGGACATAAATTTAAGGTAAATGGTGGAAGATATAGGGGGGAATGTCAGAGGTAGGTTCTTTACCCAGAGAATAGTGGGGGCATGGAATGCACTGCCTGTGTAAGTAGTTGAGTCGGAAACATTAGGGACCTTCAAGCAGCTATTGGATAAGTACATGGATTAGGGTAGAATAATGGAGTGTAGATTAATTTCTTCTTAAGGGCAGCATGGTAGCATTGTGGATAGCACAATTGCTTCACAGCTCAGGGTCCCAAGTTCGATTTCGACTTGGGTCACTGTCTGTGTGGAGTCTGCACATCCTCCCCGTGTGTGCGTGGGTTTCCTCCGGGTACTCCGATTTCCTCCCACAGTCCAAAAATGTGCAGGTTGGGTGGATTGGCCATGATAAATTGCCCTTAGTGTCCAAAATTCTATGATTAACCTAGGACAAAAGTTCGGCACAACATCGTGGGCCTAAGGGCCTGTTTTGTGCTCTATTTCTCTATCTATCTATCTACCTTAATGCAATTTTAGGATACTCTACACTTCCACCTTTGATATATTGATGTTCTCAAGATCATTCACATACCTATCCCTGACGTCAACATCTATCATGTCTTTCTCCCTGGTGAATACTGATACAAAGTACTCATTAGGAATTCCAACCGCTTCTTGTGGTTAAATCCATAACTTCCCTCCATCATCCTTGTTATTTTTCAAGACTTTTAAAATTTGATATTTTAAAGTTTTTAGGGATGGGGAAGTAAACCAAGATATAAAAATTTACCTTCATGAATGAATCTGGACACGGATGTAATTTTGGCCATGACTAGTTTGATCATGCTTATCACAAAGACCGATCATGTTACATGGAGTAAGGAACTGTTATAACCTACATGATACTATGGGAGTGGAGCAATCCATCTTGAAGGAGGTTCATGGTTAAGATCTGTACGAAGTCAGCCAGGTATGGAACCGACAGAGTAGACCCAGCTGGGGTCTGATGTATATTGTAAATATAGTTGCTTGCAATAGACAAAGTTTCTTCTTACTAACTTGGTTCAGACTAATTTCATAGAATTCCTACAGTGCAGAAGGAGGCCATTTGACCCATCGAGTCTGCACCGACCCTTGGAAAGATCACCCTACCTAGGCTCACCACCCCACCCTATCCCCGTAACCCCACCTAACATTTGGATGCCAAGGGACAATTTAGAACTTTGGATCAGGCTAGTGCATTTTGCCGATTGGACGTCGCCGGTGGTCCTGGTGCTCAAACCTGAAAAGACGGTCGGTCAGATTGTGTGGGCTCTTTAAGTTAACAATCAACAGGGCCTCCCGGTTGGATCGTTACCTGATGCTCCGCATAGAGGATGTATACGCAAAATTGGCCGGTGGACACTCGTTTATGTCAAGCTCGACATGAACATGCGTATTTGCAGTTAGAATTGGATGCTATCCGGGCAGCACGGTGGCACAGTGGTTAGCACTGCTGCCTACAGCGCTAAGGACCCGGGTTCGAAGCCTGGCCCTGGGTCACTGTCCGTGTGGAGTTTGCACATTATCCCCGTGTCTGCGTGGGTTTTGCCCCCACAACCCAAAGATGTGCAGGTTAGGTGAATTGGCCACGCTAAATTGCCCCTTAATTGGAAAAAATACGTGGGTACTCTAAATTTATTTAAAAAAAGAATTTGACGCTGTCTCCCGAACGTATGTCACAATAAACGCCCATAGAGGCCTTTATGAGCGCACCAGACTATCCTTTGGAATCACGTTGACCTGTGCCACATTCCAGAGGGTGATGGAAAACATACTAGGAGGGTTGACGTGTGTGGCGGTATATCTGGATGGCGTGTTGGTCACTGGGGAAACTGAACAGGAACATTGAAGTAATTTGTCGAGGTGCTCTGCCATTTCTCAGAGTTGCCCACTCAAGTGGTTGGAAGTCCATAGGATGTTGGCGACCACTTCTGGAACGACCGTTGAAAAACTGTGCTTATCCTTCAGTATATGATTTCCAATAGATGTTGGTCACCGATAATGGAACGCCTTTTTACAAGTGCAGAGTTCTCTGGATTCTTGAAGGCTAATGAGGTGCAACTCATTCGTATGGCCCCATATCACCTGGCATCAAACAGGTTGGCAGAAAGGGCAGGCCCAACATTCAACTGTGGGCTAAAAAAAGCAGACTTTGGGATCAATGGACACTAAGCTGGCCAGCTTCTTGCTATCTGACCACTCCGAATGCCACACCCAGGGTGACGCTGGCTGAATTGTCAATGGGTCAGAGACTTCAAACCCACCTTAGTATGGTTTTCCCTGATATCGGCGGGAAAGTCAGCCATGGCCAGGAGCTGCAAGGGTGTCGCTCTGTTTGATGAAAAACGTCCAGACGATCTACCAGATGACTAGTCTATTTGCAGACGGTGCCCAGTGGATCTCGGTGGCAATCATCTGCCAGACATGGGCAGTATCTTATCAAATTCAGGTACAAAGTTGTATCATGAGAAAGCACCTCGATCACGTATAGTCCAGACGACCAGTTCCATGCAAAATTCCTCGGGAGAGGAAAGCTACAATCGAACCAAATCTGATACCTGAAGAGGCTAGTGCACAGGACGCTGAAATGAGAGACTGCATAGACATAGATTCTGAGATGGAAACCCAGGTGTCTGAGGTCTCCAGGGAGCAAGCAGTGCAGCAGCCTCGGTGCATCCACTACGACGTTGCGATCGGAAGCGGCATTCGCTGGCCAGATATGCGCTGGCAGATCCAGCACCACGACTGCAAGAAGGACAGCCAGGCGCGAACTGGCACCCTCCCACTCCGTAGTCATCAGAAGAGTCTTCGGACTTTGTGGGGGCCAAATGTTATAACCCCCACGGGACCTATGGGTTAGGAACAATGACTCTGCCCGTTAATCTTGCCGATATACATCAGATCCTGGCTGACTCATTTTGTGGCCTGCTAAAGGAAGAAAATTAGATTTTAACAGGAACTTCTTTGTGTGAAACATTTTTATTTTGAATAAGTAATGCACAATGCTTTTCTGGACTTACAAAAAGATCGGGGTTCTGACTAATAGAAGTTGAACATAAACGTGATGAGTGTCATGTGCAAATTAGGTTTTTCCCGGTTGTGGGCACAAGTCCAATTTTTAGGGTGAAATTAATCGATTCTGTCAAATTCTAAATTGGGAAAGTGGCAGGTCATCTGAATGTAGATGAGGAAGTCAAGAGAGAGCCACAGCTTGCATTTATGTGGATCTTTTTTAATGAGGTGCAAGGGAAAGGTATTCAGGAGCCAGATTAGGAAACCCAACCAAGAGGTCAATCATGGATGTATTTTTTGAACAGGCTATTACAGTAGGAGAAAGAGGCAACAAGATGTTGGGGTGAAGATTCCAGCAAGTCTATCCTGTGGACTGTGTGTGTTGCTGCTGTTGGTGGGAGAAAAGGGAGGGGATGGAGTTTAAGGTGCAGCTGCAAGGGCTTGGTGCAAGAAAAAATGGAAATAACGAACATTATTATAACACCTTTCATGTTCCTAGTATACTCCACCCAATGTAATTCTGATGCATCATAATTAAATGAAAGGTTGACGGGATCCATTTCACATTTGTCTAACCCGTTGAGTGTCAATGTTTCTTTTGTCTATGGTGAAACCAAGTTCTTTTTTGTTGATAGTCCCATTTTTAAATGGAGATACAAGTTTCTTGGCTGAAGCTGTATTTAACTTGGATATTTGCTTGAGACTCAGGATAGCCTGGAACCAAAATGCTAAATGTCATTTGATTTGCAGTGGCCATTTCAATTGACTCTCAAATTTTAAACTATTGTCTGGAAGTTGGTGTACTGGGGCATGGCAATTGAAAAGCAAAAACGTTGCTTGTTGAACTGTGTACCATGTCATAATACTGTGAACAACTTTTCTTTACCTGAAAAACTAAACTAATATTAATGATTGTTTAGTAGTAGAGAACTTGAGCATTGCTGAAAAAAGACATGTTGAGAAAGCTTTCTGCCTTGCACTCATCAGGACAATTGCATGAATACCAATGCCAAGAATAACAACTTTATACTGTGTGTTTATAAATGACAGTTAAAACATTTAAACCAGGCAGCTTGACTGATTCTCAAACAATGCTTGGTGATTAGCAAGTCACCATTAACTAGAGTATTCTCCATGGCAATGCCTCCACCAATCTGAGTCCACTTGCCAACCGATCAGCACAATCTTCTCATACAGTATAAAGTTGTTGTTTCTGCTGACATTGGTATTCTTCCGATTGTCCCGATGAGGCGAGACAAAAAGCTTTGGCTGTGTCTTATGCAGCAATAGTTTTATTTGTAGAATGTCAAATCTCTTAATCTAAATTTTCAAAAGTTTTTAATTCTACTTTTGCCATGTGTGAGCAAGTTTTTAATTCTGCTTTTGTGAGTTGTGTGAGCCAATCTTCGCTTTGCTCTGATTATTTCATCTTATTGTTTTGATAATTATTGCTTCCTCATTTGCTGTTCATGTGAATGCTTCAATGTGATTGACTGCTTAGTGATATCACTGGATTCCAACAGCTGATGCTGAAATGAAATTAATGCTGCGAAAGGTGAAATGTACACCAGAGAGATGGTTAAATCTTTGTGGGCAACTTTAGGTTAATGGCCAGCGCTGCTGCCTCTGATTGCACACCTAAGCCAATGTTGTGACATTACAGTAGACTTCAAATGTAGAAAGGGCAGGCAGATCTGTAAAGATGCAGCTCAATGCAGCAATGTGTTTTAGAGGGAAAGGAATCTAAAGGTCAACAGCAAGTCATTTAAGTAGGGGAGCTAGGAAATGCATAGAACTGGTATTAGAAAGAGGCAAAGGAGATATTGGGCTAAACCATGGAATACTTGAAAATTAAAGCTTGCAAGTGTTGGATTTGTAGAGGTATTGGTTAACCACATTTTGCACATTGTGTAGTTGAGGACATCAGGTTGTAGTAAGGATGGCAAAAGTACAGCAAAGATTCATAAAAATAGGCAGCATGGTGGCGCAGTGGGTTAGCCCTGTTGCTTCACGGTGCCGAGGTATCAGATTCGATCCCAGCTCTGGGTCACTATCCGTGTGGAGTTTGCACATTCTCCCCGTGCTTGCGTGGGTTTTGCCCCCACAACCCAAAGATGTGCAGGCTAGGTGGATTGGCCACGCTAAATTGCCCCTTAATTGGAAAAAAGAGAATTGGGTACTCTAAATTTATGGGGAAAAAATCGTAAAAATTGTAGCATGGTAAGGCTCAAAAGATTTTTGAAATGGAAAAGTTTTGAGTAACCAGATTGCTGCTGTTTTTAAAAAAATATTTTTCACATTTTCCCCAAATTTACACCCAACAATAATCAGTAATGAAGGCAATGCCAATCCCCATATCAATAACAACAATCCCATCCTCCCACCAAACCCCCAAACATTAGCCCGCATGTTCACATAACAGTTCCCCTCCCCCCCCCCCCCCCCCCAATGTTCGATGTAATCCAATTCTCGAAAGTGCATAATGAATAATGCCCATGAATTGTAGAACGCCTCCACCCTTCCCCTCAGTTCAAATTTGACCTTCTCAAGAGTCAAGAATTCCAGCAGCTCCCCCTGCCATGCCAGGGCACAGGGTGGAGATATTGATCTCCATCCCAACAGGATCTGCCTTGGGCGATCAACGAGGCGAAGGCTAACATCTGCCTCCACACCCATTTCCAAGCCCAACTGGTCCGACACTTCGAATATGACCTCCCGAGGGACCGGGTCCAGTTTCAAGTGCACCACTTTAAAGATTACCCAAAAAAACCACCTTCAGTAATCCTCCAGCTTTGGATAGGACCAAAACATATGAACGTGCTTTGCAACATTCAGACACATCTTCTGTCGCCTCAAAGAGCTCAGCCTTGCCCTTGTGAGGTGTGCTGTATATGCCACTTTCAGCAGTTTCAGCTCCAACCTCACACACGAGGTGGAGGCGTTCACTCCCTGGAGCACCTCACACCAAAACCCCTCCTCCATATCCTCTCCCAACTCTTCCACTTTGCCTTGATCCCTTCCAACGGTGCCTTCTCCTCTTCCAAAAGAGTCCCATAAACCGCCAACACAACCCCCTTCTCCAGTCTCCGTCGTCAGCACCTCCTCCAGCAATGTGGAAGCCGGCTCTACCGGGAAGCTCTGTACTCCTTTATGGCAAAGTCTCGAACCTGCATGCATCAAAATATTTCCCCCTGCACCAGCCCATACTTCACTCCCAGCTTCTTCAATCCTGCAAACCGACCCCAAGAAACAAATCTTTTATTGTCCTAATTCCTTTCTTCTTCCATCTGTGAAAATTTCCATCCCATTTCCCTGGCTCAAATCTATGGTTCCCCCGAATCGGCATTTCCCTTAATCCTGTCCCCAACCCGAAGTGCTGGCGAAACGGCCTCCAAATTCTCAACAAAGCTATTAGTACCGGACTCCGAGTATTTCCCTGGGGCTGTCGGGAGCGGAGCTGTTGCTAGCACCTTCAATCCCGACTCCCTATATGAACTCACCTCCATTCTGACCCACTGGGAGTCAACCTTGCTGACCCAGCTCCGTACCTTCTCCACATTCGCCGCCCATTAATAATACATCAGGTTCGGAAGACCCAAATCCTCTGCCTGCCTTCCTCGCTGTAGTAGCACCTTTCTAATTCTGGCCACCTTCCCTCCCCATATGAAGGAGGTAATCATCCCTTCAATCTCTCTAAACAATGCCATTGACAGGAAAATCGGCAGGCATTGGAAAATCGTGGCAACATGTTCATTTTAACCGCCTGTACCCGACCCGCCAGTGAGGTTGCTGCAGTGTTAATGACGTATTAGTGAAGGTGGCACAGTGGTTAGCACTGCTGCCTCACAGCTCCAGGGTCCCGGGCTCAATTCCAGCCCCGGGTGACTGTTTGTGTGGAGCCTGCATTTTCTCCTCGTGTGTGCGTAGGTTTCCTCCGGGTGCTCCGATTTCCTCCCACAGTCCAAAGATGTACAGGTTAGGTGTATTGGCCATGCTAAAATTTCCCTTTATTATCCAAAGATGTGCAGGTTTCATGGGGTGGGGGAATGGGCCTAGGTAGGGTGCTCAATCAGGAGGTTGGTGCAGACATATTGGGCCAAATGGCTTCCGGCTGCACTGTAGGGATTCTATGATGAGAATGGAAGGACGCCATTTGGCCTGTTGTCATTATTGGATGTCTGTAACAGCTTAGCTAGTCCCATTTCCCAGCCTTTCTTTGTAGCAAATTATCTCTCCTGATAATTATCCAATTCTTTTTTGAAAACCACATTTGAATGTGCCATCATCGCCACTACCGCATATTCGAAGTGTATTCCAGATCCTAACCAGACGCTGCATAAAAATATATATTCTTTGTGTTGCCCCTGGTTCTTTTGTCAGTTGCATTAATTGGTATCCTCTGGGTTTGCGAGCCTTCCTTCAATGGCAAGAGTTTCTACCTGCCTGCTGCCCAGACTCCTTAAGTTTGAGTACCTCCAGAAATACCCCATAACCTTCAGGAAGGAAGAGGGTTTCAGTTTCACCAATCTATCCATGTAACTGAAGTCTCTGAGCCCTGGAAGTTTCTGTGAATCTTTTCTCCATCCATCCTAAGATGTGGAGCCCACAATTGGACATACTACTTCAGTTGAGGCAAAACCAGTTTTTATTTAAAGGTTGACTGTAACTTTCTTATTTTTGTGCTACCAACAGCCTGTTTGTCCTCCAAGTCTATCACTATCTCCCTCACAGTTCACGATACTTCCAAGTTTAGTGTCATTCATAAACTTTGGAATTGTGCCATACACACCCCAGTCTAGATAATTAATATATATCGAGAGAAACAGGTCCATTATAAAGAACAAAAAAGTAATGATCCCAATACTAACCCCTGAGGAACTTTAGTGTATATCTACCTCCAATCCAAAAAAATGTTTACCACCACTGTTTCTTGTCACTTTGTAACCGTGCAGCCGGACACTCCTTTTTATTCCATGTGCTTAAATTTTGCATACATGACTGTTGGATGGCATTTTATTAAACACTTTTTAGAAGTGTGTATATGCACATCCCCTGCATTACCCTCATCAACTCCTCCTTACCTAATTGACAAACTCTATCTTCAGTTGAAGTGCTGGTTTTCTTTCCTTGAGTACATCTTGTCCCAGTGAAATTCTGCAGGGGAAAAAAATGGATCGAGAGGAAGGAGTGAAAAAATTATTTCAATTTAATTAAATAAATAAATAATTTCTCAACAACAATCAAATATGCAAGCCTCCATCCACACTTGGCATTGTTCAGTGCCAATAACAAGAACTACCTAATTTTCTGAGAGTTAAATTTGTAACAGTCATGTAAAAACAGCAACCACATGTAATTCAATGATTTAAATAATGAAGCAGAAAACAAGATGCCATTTTCATAAAGCTGATAGCCAGAGCAGCACAGCCTGGGCAGCACCTAAACTCCACATGCCCCTTACATTAAAATGCTGTAATTTGTCCATAAATAACTGCCATTAATCCCACTTATTACAACAGCAAAATACGGCCCATTAATAAAAAGGCTATCAGCATCGGGGCTGATTCCTTTCTCTTCTACCACCACCATCGTCATAACTGAAAATCACAAACTTTACTTTGATAAACCTGAAATAAAAGAGAGGTTAACAATTTGTGTCAAGTTGGTGAAACGTGTGACAGAATATGTTCTTTAATAACTTTGCTAGCCCAGACATATTTAAAAAACAAGTATTTTATTGCAAACATGTATCAAGATAGGTTACGGCGAACAAACACCCGGGAAACGTGCTTCCCTACAATCAACTATACAGTCTGTGCAGATTTCTCCTCTTTTTTTCACTTCCCAGCGATGAACAGCCCCTCAAACACGGTCACAAACCCCCCTGAAGGGCCCCTTAACTCATACTTTATCTTCTCTAATCGCAGGAAGTCGTACAGCTCACCCAACCAAGTCGCTACCCTGGTGGTGATGCCGACCGCCACTCCAGCAAAATTTGCCATCGTGCAATCACAGGCAACGGCCAAGACCTCATCTCCATGAGCTCTGGCTTCTCTAAGACCCCAAATATTGTCTCCAAAGGGTCTGGATCCACCACCACCTCCTCCACTATCCTGGCTAAGACCGTGAACACTCCGCCCAGAATCTTCCCAATTTTTCACACCCCCAAAACACGTACGCGCGATTCACTGTTCCCTGCCCACACTTCACATTCATCTGTTACCCCCTGAAAGAACCCACTCATTCTCGCCTGAGTTATATGCACCCTGTGCACCACCTTAAACTGTATCAGGCTCATCCTTGCACATGAGGAAGTCATGTTTGCCCTACGCAGTAGCCCAAACATATTTAAAATACTTGATGAAGGAAGCATGGTTGGTTTAGAATATTGTGTCTCTGGAATACCAAGGTAAAATACATGTACTTGTACTCATGCTAATGGTTTTAATTTGGAAGAGACATTGTTGTAGTCGAATTAAAATTAGTGATGCATTGTCATGAATGGGATAAATTACTTGAATTTTTTTATTTGTGAAGAGCTTCAAGACAATGCTGGATTATATTCATAATTGTGCTAATTAAAATTAGGGGGCAGCACGGTAGCATTGTGGATAGCACAATCGCTTCACAACTCCAGGGTCCCAGGTTCGATTCTGGCTTGGGTCACTGTCTGTGCGGAGTCTTCACATCCTCCCCGTGTGTGCGTGGGTTTCCTCCGGGTGCTCCGGTTTCCTCCCACAGTCCAAAGATGTGCAGGTTAGGTGGATTGGACATGATAAATTGCCCTTAGTGTCCAAAATTGCCCTTAGTGTTGGGTGGGGTTTCTGAGTTATGGGGATAGGGTGGAGGTGTTAATCTTGGGTAGGGTGCTCTTTCCAGGAGCCGGTGCAGACTCGATGGGCCAAATGGCCTCCTGCACTGTAAATTCTATGATTTCTATGAAAACACAAACATTTTAGTACATCTGCAACTCATGCTTTTGAAGGCTATGATCTTCGGTAGATGAGGATATTGTCCCAGCCGTGCATTATCATGATGCTTGAGGAACAGAAAACGGTCCACCCACGTGAATCAGATATTTTGCTCTGACTGCTGTAGTTTGAAGGCTGTGCCCTTTTCCTTAACTGTCATTCAGCTACAATAAGTTAGTCTAAACAAAGGGCAGACACTTGTCAGCAGCACCATACTGTGGTGTGTTTTGATTATTATGAGTATCATGGTGTCACTAACAAACGTGCTACGCAAATCAGACAGAATATTCAAAGCTGCCTGGCTAAACATTTGACCCCCTGACTTCCAATTTATCTGCTCAGACTTTGTTTTTGTAGAAAAGCTGAAACATGGTGCTCAGTGTTATTTACTTGCAAATCGGACAGCAACTTCAGGCAAGGGCACTTGCAGTTAAATGCAGAAATCTGGTACTTGCTGTCCGAAATGTGCAACCGAGCCTAGCTGTCTGAAAATGTTTAGTCACTGCCTGGTAGCCAGTTGAAACGCATTAGTGTGAAATTCCTCTACTTATGACTTGCACTTAAATCGATAAGCAAAAATATGATGAAATCAATACCCTTTTAACAGCTTGGCAAGTCTTCCTTAGTCACACAATCCACTCGACAACACAACTACTTCACTTAAGTTCTCTGCGCAAAGGCCAGTCCTTGGTGGTTTTTACAGAGCCATGGCAAAGTGCTGTGATTTTTTTTTTTAACTACAGATGGGGTGAAAATAGGCAGATTACCTCTGTTTGCCTCAGCTGGAATGGAGCATTAATCTGAACAATGCACTAGCCATCAAAGCAGCTGAATGGACGGGCTCCTTGTTTAAGATTTAATCCTCAGGGATGTGGAGCCTCGATGCTTCACATTGTTTTAACAGTTGAAAATGTAAAAAAAAAAACACTTTCTGGCTTTTTTCCCTTTCCCGTTATCTAACTTTTTGCTCCCTCTGTTTCTCCGTCTGTACCTACTTTGACATTGAATTCTAACTTGTGCCTTCTGGTTCAGAATGAACTGTACATGAGCAATCCTTCCAGTTGGTTCGCTAAGGAGGTAACAGTTGCTTGCACTGTTTTGATCATCTGTTTACAGCAAAATTTATTGGAAATTAAGTGGGAAAGGGGAAGTCTGCTGGGTATTAACTGACCGCAGTGAATTCTATCATTGCCTGTCACAAGTGATCAAGGTGCCCCAGTGTGGGTGTCATATTTTACCTTTAATTGGCATTTAGATTATTCCAGGACGGCTGTATTGTTTTCCTGAGATATGTTCATAACACATTCATTTAATGCCCACATAAGCTGAAATTGTTGAAGAAACAAAAAAGACTCGCATTTGCATTCACAGGATGTCCTAATGTCCTTTATAGCCAGTTAAGAACGTTTTGAAGTGTAATCTCTGTTGTAATGTGGGAAACACAGCAACCAATTTGCTCTTGGCAAGGTCCACAAATAGCAATGGCTAGATAATTTTTTTTGTGTTGCTGATTGTGGATAAATATTGATCAGTACACCAGAGAACACGCCATTCATTTTCTTCCAAATAGTCTCATGGGGTTTTTATGTGGGCGTCCCCGGTTAGGCTAGCGTTTTTATTGCCCATCCCCATTTACCCTCAAGAAGTTGGTGGTCAGCTGCCTTCCAAATTACTGCAGTCACACTACGCAGAAGAGCATTGGAATGACAGTGAAGGAACGGCAAAATATTTCCAAGTCACGACGGTGTGTGGCTTGGAGGGGAACTTGCATGTGGTGATATTCCCATGTATCTGCTGCCCTTGTCTTTCCAGGTGGCAGCAATCATGGGTTTGGACGGTACTGTTGAAGGAGCATTGTGAGTTTCTGCAGTCCATATTCGAAATGGTACACTGCTGCTGAGTCAGTGGTGGAGAGAGTGAATGTTGAAGGTAGTGTATGGAGTGCCAGTCAAGTGGGCTGTTTTGTTCTGGATGTGGTTGAGCATCTTGAGTGTTGTTGGAGCTGCACTCATCCAGACAAGTGGGGCAGACAAGGCCTCATGTTAACCTCTGATCAGAAAGATTGCACTTGAAACATTGCAGCATTCGATCAGTGCTGCACTGGTGTGCCAGCATAGATTTTTGCGTTCGGGTTCTGCAGTGAAGTTCTAAATCTCAACTTTCTAACTTGAGGCGAGAGTGCTGCCAGCTCTGCTGTAGCTGTCGGAGGAGAGAAGAAATGACGCAAAACTAATATTGTAAAGAGAAACAATAGCGATGATAAAGCGATGACTACTTGAGCCAAGTCAGACTCCATTGCTGTGAAAAGTTTCAGTAGGGGACATTTTTCCTTTAGCCTTTGACCTGTTGTGGTAATTATCAGTTTATAGAAGATTAGTGGGAAACCGGAGGATTGGAAAGCCTTTAAAAGCGAGCAGAGGACAACTAAAAAAAGCAATAAGTGGGGAGAAGGTGAAGTACGAGTGCAAGTTACAGAGGGACATAGATAAGCTGCAGAGCTGGGCTGAGAGGTGGCAAATGGAGTTTAATGCAGAAAAGTGTGGGTTGATTCATTTTGGAAGGAATAACAGGAAGACAGAGTACTGGGCTAATGGTAAGATTCTTGGTAGTGTGGATGAGCAGAGAGATCTCGGTGTCCATGTACATGGATCCCTGAAAGTTGCCACCCAGGTTGAGAGGGTTGTAAAAAAAGGCGTACGGTGTGTTAGCTTTTATTGGTAGAGGGATTGAGTTTTGGAGCCATGAGGTCATGTTGCAGCTGTACAAAACTCTGGTGCGGCCGCATTTGGAATATGGCGTGCAGTTCTGGTCGCCGCATTATAGGAAGGATGTGGAAGCATTGGAAAGGGTGCAGAGGAGATTTACAAGAATGTTGCCTGGTATGGAGGGAAGATCTTATGAGGGAAGGCTGAGGGACTTGAGGCTGTTTTCGTTTGAGAGAAGAAGGTTAAGAGGTGACTTAATTGAGGCATACAAAATGATCAGAGAATTAGATAGGGTGGACAGTGAGAGCTTTATTTCCTCGGATGGTGATGTCTAGGACGAGGAGACATAGCTTTAAATTGAGGGGAGATAGATACAGGACAGATGTCAGAGGTAGGTTCTTTACTCAGAGTAGTAAGGGCGTGGAATGCCTTGCCTGCAACAGTAGTGGACTCACCAACACTAAGGGCATTCAATGGTCATTGGATAGACATATGGACGATAAGGGAATAGTGTAGAGGGACTTTAGAGGGGTTTCACAGGTCGGTGCAACATCGAGGGCCGAAGGGCATGTACTGCGCTGTAATGTTCTATGTTCTATTGTGGAGACATTAGTGATGATTTTTTTTAGGAATCACTGGAGACAGGAAGGGTCCCAGAGGACTGGAAGGTGGCTAATGTAACACCGCTGTTTAAGAAGGGAGGGAGACAGAAGACGGGAAATTATAGGCTGGTTAGCCTGACTCAGGTCATTGGTTAGATTTTAGAGTCTGTTATTAAAGATGAGATCGCGAAGCACTTGAAAGTGCATGGTAAAATAGGACCGAGTCAGCGCGGCTTTACCAAAGGCAGGTCGTGTCTGACAAATCTGTTAGAGTTCTTTGAGGAGGTAACAAGCAAGTTAGACAAAGGATAATCAGTGGACGGGATTTATTTATATTTCCAGAAGGCCTTTGTCAAGGTGCCGCATCGGAGACTGTTAAATAAGTTAAAAGCCCATGGTGTTAAGGGTAAGATCCTGGCATGGATAGAGGATTGGCTGACTGGCAGAAGGCTAAGAGTGGGGATAAACGGGTCTTTTTCAGGATGGCAGCTGATGACTAGTGGTGTGCCACAGGGGTCTGTACTGGGACCACAACTTTTCACAATATACATTAATGATCTGGAAGAAGATACTGAAGGCACTGTTGCTAAGTTTGTAGATGATACAAAGATCTGTAGAAGGACAGGTAGTATTGAGTAAGCAAGGAGGATGCAGAAGGACTTGGACAAGCTAGGAGAGTGGGCAATGAAGTGACAAATGAAATACAATTTTTTAATGCACTTTGGAAGGAGGAATCTAGGCATAGACTATTTTCTAAATGGGGAAATGCTTCAGAAAGCAGAAGCACAAAGGGACTTGGGAGTCCTTGTTCACGATTCTCTTAAGGTTAATGTGCTGCATTCAACGTACAAGATAGTGCGAGGCCTGGATAGAGTAGACGTGGAGAAGATGTTTCCACTTGTAGGAAGAACTAGAACCAGAGGACACCATCTCAGATTAAAGGGACGATCCTTTAAAACCGAGATGAGGAGGGTTTTATTCAGCCAGAGGGTGGTGAATCTGTGGAACTCTTTGCCGCAGAAGGCTGTGGAGGCCAATTCACTGTGTCTTGAAGACCGAGATAGATAAGTTCTTGATTAATAAGGGGATCAGGGGTTATGGGGAGAAGGCTGGAGAATGGGGATGAGAAAATATCAGCCATGATTGAATGTCGGAGCAGACTCGATGGGCCAAGTGGCCTAATTCTGCTCCTATGTCTTACGGTCTTATAACTGTGATCCTACTGAATGTCTGAGCAGGCTCGAAGGGCTGAATGACATACTCCTGCTCCTAAATCACGTGTTCCTATGTTACCACAGAGATTGTGATATGTTGAGTAGATTAGAGGTGAGGTGGTGGTAGTAAAGGTGACACGTGTGAATGTCTATCCTGGATAGAGTTAACCGAAAGTAATAAATGGAAACTCTTAGAAATTTGCTGTACAAACCCAACAGTGAGCAAATCTGTGAAAGGAACAGCAGCATCTAGCCAATGTTATGCTTAATAGGAAATTTTATGTCCTTGTGGTTTAAATGTTGTTTGCATCGTGTTCAGTGCAGTTGGACATTTCTTGATGTGGCGAGGGATCTTAACATGGTGAAAAAGGCATCCATTTATATTGCACCTTTCATGACCACAGGATGCACTAAAGTGGTTTACTATCGGTGAAGTACTGTTGAAGTTTAGTTAAAGTTCTAATGTAAGAAACGCTCATAAGGGGACCAGAAATGAAATGAAACTTGATTAATGCTGACCAATACTGAAGACATTATGGCAGGAATTGAAGTGATGGTTGAACGAACAACATTCAGGAGGCTCGAAGCTCAGGACAAAGAAAGGATAAGCTAAGAGTGTTAATTTATGCATATAAAAATACCAAACCTTTGTGCTGCTGAGATGGTGTCCAGTGCATTGTTCTGCTATAAAAATGAACAGCCATGATTACCTCAGTTTTTTGCTTGATTTAAGCTGTTATGAACAAATGCACCATATGTCAAACACAAATTTATTTTTTGTAAATTCACATGCCTCTACGATTGCTTAACATGAGATAACAAACTGTGTAGAAGAGCTGTCAGGTTTAGATTCTAGTGAAATTAATAGTGCTTTTGAATTTGGAATAGATTCTAGCGATCTGCTTTGACATTTGCCTTTTGCTGAAATATCTTCAGACAAATTTGAAAATACTTGGTTGGGGGGGCTTATATTCTTTCACTGGTGAGTGACCAGGCAGATTTAAAAACGCCTGAATAGGTGCTAATATATCAACTCTTGAATCTGAATTCTAACTAGGCACTAAAACAATTTTAGAATTGTACAGGACAGGAGGCTGTTTGGCCCACCATGTTAGTTAGATTATTCAAACAGCTGTCCAAATTCATTCCACTCCATATTGATTATTCAAATTTTGCTGCATCGGGTTGAGGAATGAAAAACTTGCAAATTAACTCGAATGGATTTTACAATTCGAGTTTTAATTTGTAGCGGTTTCAAAGAGTGTAGTTCAAAGTTTTCTTTAAAAAAAGGTAAATTTAGAGTACCCAATAATTTTTACCAATTAAGGTGCATTTTAGAGTGGCCAATCCACCTAACCTGCACACCTTTGGGTTGTGGGAGTGAGAGACATGCCGACATGGTGAGACTGTGCAAGCTCCACACGGACAGTGACCCGGGGCCGGGATCGAACCCGGGTCCTCAGTGCTGTAGGCAGCAGTGCTAACCACTGCACCACCATGCCACCCTTTGTTCACGCAGTTAATGATCCCCCAGCAGTAGTTGATGTTTGTCTTGGTGTGGCATCCCTGGGAACAGCCCATCGAGCACAGAGTCCTGCTCTGAGGGAAGCTCAACAAAAACACTGCACCTCTCTCCAAGACCTTCTTTGCAAAGCTACATTCCATAAGGAGAGGGACGACTGTCTCTTACCCACAGCCACCTCAAGGGAAACTTGTGGATGGGATGAGACTCCAGGAGTGTGAGGCAAATCCAATTGGGAGTGCCTTGGCACCAACCAAACTATGTCTGGTTATGGGCAGCATGGTAGCACAAGTGATTAGCACTGTGGCTACAAAGCGCCAGGGTCCCAGGTTCGATTCCCCGGCTGGGTCACTGTCTGTGCGGAGTCTGCATGTTCTCCCCGTGGCTGCGTGGGTTTCCTCCGGGTGCTCCGGTTTCCTCCCACAGTCCAAAGACGTGCAGGTTGGGTGGATTAGCCATGATAAATTGCCCGTAGTGACCAAAAGGTTAAGAGGGGTTATTGGGTTACGGGGATAGGATGGAAGTAAGGGCCTAAGTGGGTCGGTGCAGACTCGAGGGGCCGAATGGCCTCTATGTTGTATGTGTTTGTTACGTGAATTGGACATTCTGAATTCTCCCTCTGTGTACCCGAACAGGCACCGGAATGTGGTGACAAGGGGATTTTCACAGTAACTTCATTGCAGTGTTAATGTAAGCCTACTTGTGACAATAATAAAGATTGTTATTTTCAACCACCAGATAAAGGGGTGATTGCCACAGCACAGGAGTGAGGAATGGGCCAGATCTGCCCTATTTACAACAACACCCAAGAGTGCCTCACACCTGATGACCAGGTCTTATCATAATTGAGAGGGAACATTGCTCCCATGCACCCAAATTTGTTTCCCATGGCTAATCGTTGCTTCCAGTTTCTAATGCATGGCCTGGTCCATTCAAACCATACCCCCAACACCTTCAGGCAGTCTGACCAGACAGTGAAGGGGACAAAGGATTGGTCAATCCAGTTCCCAAAGAACGTGGCATCATTCTTGCCATGATTAACTTTGGCACCCAAGGATGGTTCAAACTGTTTAGATGTCGATTGGTCTGCAGATGTTGATCAGTCTGTGTGCAGACAGTGGATCCAACCAGCAGATTTGTAACCATTGTTCAGGGAGACTTTGACCTGAGCGCCTCCAATGTCTGCAGGTTGTCACACATCTTAAACCTGTATCCTTCCTGATGGACTCAGCAAAGGGTTCCATGCAACACACGAACAGGACAGGGGAAAGAGGACAGCCCTGGCTGACTCCAGATTTAATTGGAAAGCTTTTGAATTCTCATTCATTGACAGAAAATGCACTAATGAGGTTTCTGTAGAGAAGTTGAATCCAATCGCAAATTTCTTCCCCATGCTGGTCCAGGCTGATGTAGGTGTCCCCCCTCGTGCCCTGCACAGAGGCACTCGTACCCTTGAGTAGTGCAAGGCTGTTTGATCTTCCTGCTGGGTACAGCGCAGGTCTGGTATGGGTGAATTGCCAACTTCAGCCAGTAAGCCATCGCAGCTGGGAGTTTTACTCCTCTCGTATGACTTGAGGTCTTTTGTCAGCTCAGCCAGTGATGACCGTTTGTCCAAACCGTACCCGTGTACTACAATCTCCATGATGGAAGGGAGGAAGGACTGGTAGGCTGTGCTCCATGTCATACAATCTGACATAAAAGGTTTTGCTGATTGTTAAAGTGTTGGACACTGAGCTGTCCCATTCCTTCAGACTACTAATTACAGAATGCTTTCTGTGAGCCTTTTGGAAGAAGAAACATGAGCACATTTCATCCCACCAACGAACCAGAAGGTGATCTTTGAGGTCTTTGAAGTAAAAAGCAAGACTTGCTGGATCTTCCTCTTGCTGATCCTCCATGACATCAACCCCCATCGACTGCAGCTGGAGCAGATTTCTGATGCTTTTCTGGAGTTGGGACATTTCTTTCTGTTCCTTTATAGCCTCCGAACACCATTTGTGGATGAAAAACGTATTGACGGCCTGGATTTCGGGGGGCTGGGAACACATTTAAACTAATTTGGCAGGGAATGGGTGGGAGTGGAGGAACAACCGGGGTGATTCACACTCAAATATTGAAGTAAAACCGAGTCAGTCTGGAAGGCTGAGCAAAGATGGATCTGTTTAAGACACAAGAAAATATAGCATGGCTGGATGGCATTTATTTTATTGTAAGGAGTCTTGCTGGTAAGGCAGAAGAATTGAGGGCATTGAATGGTACATGAGATTATGATGTACTATTCTGGGAAGGCCAGGGCAGGAAGATCACCATTCTGGGGTTGTGCAAGACAGGAGGTGGTGTCGCAATATTGATCAAGGAGTCAGCTACTGCAGCGAAGAGGGTTGATAGGCTCCTCAATTGCGGCCATAGGTGGAACCTAAAAGCAAAAAGGGAGCAATCACTTGCTGGGAGTGTACGATAGGCCCCCAAACAGGGAGAGATAGAAGAGCGGATATGGGGACAAATCTGAGAGAAAGGGTATCAATAATAAGGTAATAATAATATCGGATTTCAACTTCCCCAATATTAATTGGGAGAGGAAAAGTGTGAAAGGATTAGATGGAGTGGAATTCTCAAGTACATCCAAGAGAGCTTTTTGAGCCAGCTCGCAGAAAGTCCTAGACGAGAGAGGGCTATACATGACCTAATTTTAGGGAATGAAGCCGAGCAGGTGGTAGAGGTGTCAGTGGGGGAGCATTTTGGAGATGATGACCATAACTCGGTAAGATTTAAGGTAGTTATGGAAAAGGACAAAGGTGGACGGGAATGAGGCATTTGAAATGGAGCCGGGAGGGTTGGGGGGAGATGGACTTTACTAGGATAAGACAGTATCTGGCCAAAGTAGACCGACCGGGTGCAACTACTTCTAGGAAGATACATATCAGAGCAGTGGGAGTCATTCAAAAAGGAAAGAGTGAGTACAATGCCAGCATGTTCCCATAAAGGTAAAGTTAGCATAGCGACAAATCCTCCAGACAATTGTGATCCCAGATTCCTCTACCCACTGATCTGTGTGGACAACTCGCCCTTGTTTTAATCTGGAATAATGTGGATGAGAAACATATCAGCCATAATTGAATGTCGGAGCAGACTCGATGGGCCGAATGGCGTCTTATGATTTAATGGGATTAAATGCTTTGAGGACCTGTTCGTGGGAAGGAAATTTGCAGACTTGACTGAGCTGGTGGAGGTTTATCGGTTACCCAACAGAAATGGGTTCAGATACCTTTAGATTAGGGCCTTTGAGAAAGGAAGTGGGTTTGTTCCCATAGTGGCCGCCCCTGGGTCTACAGGATAGAGACTCTTTTGGGAGTACGGGATTGGGAAAGGCAAGATCTCTATCTATGCAGAGCTGACGAAAAAGGAGGCAGCATCAATGGATGCTATTTGGCTAAAGTGAGAGGAGGAATTGGGAGGGGGTGTGTGTGGGGGTGGGGGGGGGGGGGGGGCAGCAATGCGAGGGGAGATTTTGGAGGAGGCACTGCGTGGGATTAATGCTTCCTCATCATGACTAAGTCTGATCCAATTCAAAGTGACACACGAGTGCATATGATGACGGCCAGGATGAGCCGATTCTTGTTGGGAGTAAACGATCAAAGCGTGCAGTGCTGGGTCCCCAGTGAACCGTACCCACATGTTCTGGGCTTGTCCAAAGTTGGGGGGGGGGGGGGGGGGGGGGGGGGGCTGTTACTGATGTACTGTCAAGGGTATTGGGGATGGATAGCAATTTTTTGGGTTGTCTGATCCAGGTGCTCTGGTGGGAAAAGAAGCGGTGGCATTCGCTTCCCTGCTAGCCCAGAGGAGGATCTTGCTGAGTTGGTGGGACTCTGAACCGCCAAGGGTTGGGACTTGGGTGCAGGACCTAGCTGAATTCCTCCACTTGGAAAAGATTAAGTTCGCCATTAGAGGGATGGACGCGGGGTTCTTTGTGAAATGGAAGCTGTTCATCAACTTCTTCAAGACAGTACTAAAACATTTGGGAGGGAAGGTAGTGTCCTTTTCTTTTCCTTTGGGGGAAGGGGAGTGTTGACATATTGGTTTTTAAAAACGTTTTGGGGGGAAGATTGTATACACGTTGGGTTTACCATGTTATGTTATATATGTTATTACATCACAGTTTGGTATAGCTCTTTGTTTTTTGTCTGTACATATTTGATATACCTCGACTTCCGGTTGCGGCTATGACCAGCTAAGTCGCACATTTGGCAGCTCCTGCGACAAAGGTGTTTAAGGGCCGATTGGAGGGCCCCGACGGTACTGTAAAGACGAATCCCGGTGGGGGAAGGCTCCCTGAGGAGAGTGAGACCAACTTTATGGTCGGTACTCGGAGTGGGGCGACAAAAAAAGCGGCAGCAGCTCCCCGAAAAAAGCGGGGGAAGAGGACCAAAATGGCGGCCGGTGGCGCACTAGAAGATTGGAGAAAATGGGCGGAGGAGCAGCAGGCCGCTCTCCTCCGGTGTTTTACGGAGCTGAAAGTGGAACTCTTAGAGTCTATGAACGCGACGACCACAAGGCTGATGGGGGCCCAGGCGACCCAAGAGGCGTCGATAAGAGAGCTGCAGCAGGAGATGACTGCAAGGGAGGAGGAGGCCACGGTCCTCGTGGGAAAGGTGGAGGTGCACGAGGCACTCCACCTGAAATGGCAGAGCCGCTTTGAGGAGCTGGACACTCGAATGAGGCGGAAGAACTTGAGGATCCTGGGCCTAGCAGAAGGCCTGGAGGGGCCTGATCTCCCGAAATATGTAGCGGAGATGCTGAGCTCCCTGATGGGAGAGGGGGCCGGTCCATCGCCCCTGGAGCTGGAAGAAGCATATCGGGTCATGGCTAGGCGGCCTAGGGCGAACGAGCCCCCGAGGGCGGTGCTGGTGCGATTCCAGCGTTTCTGTGATCGAGAGAAAGTGCTGAGGTGGGCCAAGAGGGAGAAAAGCAGCAAATGGGAGAATTCGACGGTGCGGATATATCAGGACTGGAGTGCGGAGGTGGCAAAGCGGCGGGCCCGGTTTAACCGGACGAAGACGGTGCTGCACGCAAAGAGGATCAAGTTCGGAATGCTGCAGCCAGCGCGCTTGTGGGTCACCTACAAGGACCAGCACCATTACTTTGAGACCCCAGAGGAGGCATGGACTTTTGTTCGGGAGGAAAAGCTGGACCTGAACTAGAACTTGGGAACGCCGGCGGTCGAGGCCGCCCGAGTACCCTTGACTGATCAAGTGGCCCATGTCTTTCTTAGGCCAGGTCGGAACTTGGTTAAAGTTGATGGATCGTTTGGTTTCTTTGAAACTTGTGTTATGGGGGGTTTCTTTGTTCCTTTTTGTGTGTCTCTTCCCGTTGCCAACTTCCCTTAATTATTGTTGTTGTAGGGGGGGCTTTTTTACTGTTTTTTGATCTGTTCTTTAAGGGTTATGGTTTACTGTTCTGTTCGATGGAGGGTGATGGTTAAATACGTTATTATTGGGTAGTTATTTAGTTATGCAGGCATAGTTATGTATTTATGTATTTATTTGAGATTTGTTATTTATATTGTTACATTGTTAAGTTGGGGAGGCGGGACGGGGGGGGGGTGCAAGTTGGTTATGCGTGTTTTCTTTTCTCTTTTTTCTTCCTCTCGTTTTAAGGGGGCTTTTTTATGGGCTTGGATGGGGACGGGGGTGGAATTGAAGATGGCGGGGTAGGGTGTGGCCGGGCGAAAGCGCGGGCTTTCCCCTGTTTCCCGCGCGCGGGACGGAGGAAGGGGGAGGAGAAAAGAGTGGGGTGTGGCCAGCAATGGCGGCTTTTCCCGCGCTGAAGCGGGGTCAGAGAGGGATGGCAAGGGGGGGGGGGGAGGCCCCTCCCCCCCCCACATCGGGAGGAGTCGGAGTGTGGCAGGGGCAGCCGGGTCAGCGAAAACCAGCTGACTCTCGGGAGTACGATGGTGGGTACACCGCGGCTAGGAGGGGTCCTAGCCGGGGGGGGGGGGGGGGGGGGGGGGGGGGGGGGGGGGGGGGGGAAGGGGGGTTAGGGGGGGATACCGGGTTGCTGCTGGAAAGGCCGAGGACGGGAAGGGAAGAACGGGAGGAGAGAGGGGGGGGGGGGGGCCATCGCCATGGGGAACGGGTCAGAAGGGGAGGGTCGACCCGGGGCGAACAGGGGACAGGACATGGCTAATAGACAGGGGAAAGGGACGGGTCGCTCCGCGACCCGGTTGATTACTTGGAACGTGAGGGGGCTGAATGGGCCGGTCAAGAGATCAAGGGTTTTTTCACACCTAAAGGGACTGCAGGCGGATGTGCAATGTTGCAGGAGACTCACTTGAGAGTAGTAGACCAGGTACGCCTGAGAAGGGGGTGGGTGGGACAGGTGTTCCACTCAGGCTTGGACGCAAAGAACCGGGGGGTGGCGATTTTGGTGGGAAAGAGGGTGTCGTTCGTGGCGGCGCAGGTGGTAGCAGATAAGGAGGGTAGGTACGTGATGGTGAAGGGTAGGCTGCAGGGAGAGAATGTGGTGCTGGTGAATGTGTATGCCCCGAATTGGGATGACGCGGGTTTTATGAGGCGCCTGTTGGGCCTCATTCCGCGTCTGGAGGCAGGGGGCCTGATCATGGGGGGGGACTTCAATACAGTGCTCGACCCTGGGCTGGACAGATCGAGTTCCAGGACGAATAGGAGGCCGGCAGCGGCAGAGGTGCTAAGGGGGTTCATGGAGCAGATGGGGGGGGTAGACCCTTGGAGATTTGGCAGGCCAAGGGCGAGGGAGTATTCTTTTTTCTCCCACGTCCACAGGGTGTACTCCAGAATAGACTTTTTTGTACTGAGCAGGGGGCTGATTTCGAGAGTGCAGGACACTGAGTACTCGGCCATTGCGATTTCGGACCATGCACCACACTGGGTAGAGGTAGAACTGGGGGAAGCACGGGACCAGCGCCCGTTGTGGCGCCTGGATGTGGGGCTGCTGGCGGACGATGAGGTGTGCGGAAGGGTCCGGAAGGGCATTGAGAGATATCTGGGCACGAACGACACGGGCGAGGTGAAGGTGGGGGTAGTCTGGGAGGCCCTGAAAGCAGTGATCAGGGGAGAGCTGATCTCCATAAGGGCACACAGAGAAAGGAAGGAGAGGCAGGAGAGGGAGAGACTGGTGGGGAAACTTATAGAAGTGGACAGGAGATATGCGGAGACACCAGAGGAGGGGCTGTTGAGGGAGCGGCGCAGTTTACAGGCCCAGTTTGACCTACTGACCACTAGGAAGGCGGAGACGCAATGGAGAAGGGCACAGGGCGCGGTCTATGAGTACGGGGAAAAGGCGAGCAGGATGCTAGCACACCAGCTGCGCAAGCGAGATGCAGCCAGAGAGATTGGGGGAGTGAGAGAGAAGGGAGGGAACGTAGTGCAGAAGGGGCAAGAGGTGAACGGGGTCTTCAGGGATTTCTACAGGGAATTGTACCGGTCTGAGCCGCCCAGGAGGAGGGGGGGAATGGAGAACTTCCTCGATAGATTGAGGTTCCCAAAGGTCCAGGAGGAACGGGTGGAGGGGCTGGGGGCGCCGATAGAGCTGCAGGAGCTAGTTAAAGGGATAGGCCAGATGCAGGCGGGGAAGGCGCCGGGGCCGGATGGGTTCCCGGTGGAATTTTATAAGAAGTATGTGGACTTGGTGGGTCCAGTGCTGGTGCGAGCCTTCAATGAGGCGCGAGAGGGGGGGGTTCTGCCCCCGACAATGTCACAGGCCCTGATCTCCTTGATCCTGAAGCGGGACAAAGACCCTGTACAGTGCGGGTCCTACAGGCCTATCTCCCTCTTGAATGTAGATGCCAAACTGTTGGCAAAGGTCCTGGCAACCAGGATAGAGGATTGTGTGCCAGGGGTAATCCATGAGGACCAGACGGGGTTCGTAAAGGGACGACAACTTAACACAAATGTCCGGAGACTGTTGAATGTGATTATGATGCCAGCAATGGAGGGGGAGGCTGAGATAGTGGTAGCACTGGATGCGGAGAAGGCATTCGATAGGGTGGAGTGGGAATACCTGTGGGAGACGCTGGAACGGTTTGGGTTTGGGGAGGGATTTATCAAGTGGGTGAAGCTGCTGTATTCGGCCCCGATGGCGAGTGTGGTTACAAACGGGAGGAGGTCAGAGTATTTTGGGCTCCATCGAGGTACCAGGCAGGGATGCCCCCTATCCCCCTTACTATTTGCATTAGCGATCGAACCGTTGGCGATGGCACTGAGGGGTTCAGGGGGGTGGAGAGGACTGACAAGGGGAGGGGAGGAACATCGGGTATCACTCTATGCGGATGATTTGTTGTTATATGTGGCGGACCCGGAAGGGGGAATGCCGGAGGTAATGGAAATACTTGCGGAGTTTGGGGACTTTTCGGGATATAAATTAAATGTGGGTAAAAGTGAGGTCTTTGTGATACACCCGGGAGATCAGGGGGAGGGAATTGGGCGGCTCCCCTTTAAGAGAGCAGTAAAGAGCTTCAGGTACTTGGGGTGCAGGTGGCAAGGAACTGGGGGACCCTCCACAAGCTGAACTTTTCAAGGCTGGTGGGGCAGATGGAGGAGGAGTTCAAGAGGTGGGACATGGTACCGCTGTCGCTAGCAGGGAGGGTGCAGTCAGTCAAAATGACGGTCCTCCCGAGGTTCTTGTTTCTGTTCCAGTGCTTGCCCATCTTTCTCCCCAGGGCCTTCTTCAAGAAGGTAACTAGCAGCATTATGGGCTATGTGTGGGCACATGGCACCCCTAGAGTGAGAAGGATTTTCTTGGAACGGAGTAGGGACAGTGGAGGATTAGCGCTACCCAATCTTTCCGGATACTACTGGGCGGCGAACGCATCGATGGTGCGCAAGTGGGTGATGGAGGGGGAGGGGGCAGCTTGGAAACGTATGGAGAGGGCGTCCTGCGGCAATACAAGCCTGGGGGCGCTAGTAACGGCACCATGGCCGCTCCCCCCCACAAGGTATACCACGAGTCCGGTAGTGGCGGCCACCCTTAAAATCTGGGGGCAGTGGAGGCGACACAGGGGGGAAGTGGGGGGTCTGATGGCGGCGCCACTGAGAGGGAACCACAGATTTGTCCCGGGGAACACTGGCGGGGGATTCCAGAGCTGGCACAGGGCGGGCATCAGGCAACTGAGGGACATGTTCATAGAGGGGAGGTTTGCGAGCCTGGGAGAGCTGGAGGAGAAATTTGAGCTCCCCCCGGGGAACACGTTTAGATACCTGCAGGTGAAGGCATTTGCCAGACGACAGGTGGAAGGATTTCCCTTGCTTCCCGATAGAGGGGTGAGTGATAGGGTGCTGTCAGGGGTCTGGGTCGGAGAAGGGAAGGTCTCGGACATCTACAAAATAATGCAGGAGGTGGAGGAGGTATCGATAGAGGAGCTGAAAGACAAGTGGGAAGCGGAGCTGGGAGAGCAGATAGAAGATGGGACATGGGCGGATGCCTTAGAGAGGGTCAATTCGTCGTCGTCGTGCGCAAGGTTGGGCCTCATCCAATTTAAGGTGCTGCACAGAGCCCATATGACGGGGACTAGGATGAGTCGGTTCTTCGGGGGTGAGGACAGGTGTGTTAGGTGTTCGGGAAGCCCTGCGAACCATGTACATATGTTCTGGATGTGCCCGGCACTGGAAGAGTTCTGGGAGGGGGTGGCGGGGACGGTATCGAGAGTGGTGGGAACCAGGGTCAAACCAGGGTGGGGGCTAGCGATTTTTGGGGTTGGGGTGGAGCCAGGAGTACAGGAGGCAGGGGAGGCCGGAATATTGGCCTTTGCGTCCTTGGTAGCTCGGAGAAGGATCTTGATTGTGGAGGGACACAAGGCCACCAAGTGTTAACACCTGGTTAAATGACATGGCAAGCTTCATCCAATTGGAAAGAATCAAATTCGCCCTGAGAGGGTCGGTACAGGGGTTCTTCCGGCGGTGGCAGCCCTTCCTTGACTTTCTGGATCAGAGATAGGAACTGGAGGCCGAAACAGCAGCAACCCGGGGAGAAAGGGGGGGGGGGGAAGGGAGGGGGGGGGGATAGCAACGAAGGGAGCACGTCAGCGGGGGGTCGCGGGCAATGACTGCCCGAGGCCATCGGCAGAAAGGGAGAAACGGTTTGGTTGCTAGACTGGTAGCGCCGGGGGGGGGGGGAGGGGTGGGGGGGTGCGCGCGGGGGAGGGCGTGGGGAGGATTTTCCAGGGGGGTTTGTTGTGTTATAATTTAAAATGTAGTAGGGGTAAATGTTTGTATCGAAAAATTTCAATAAAAATTATTTAAAAAAAAAAAAAAAAATATTTGATATACCTCCAATAAACTTTAAAAAAAAAAAGAGTAAGGCCATTAGGGACTAAAGTGGCAATCTTTGTGTGGAGCTGAAAGATGTAGGTGAGGTATTAAATGAGTACTTTGCTTCGGTGTTCACTTTGGAAAAGGACGATAGAATAGAACAGCACAGAACAGGCCCTTCGGCCCTCGATGTTGTGCCGAGCAATGATCACCCTACTCAAACCCACGTATCCACCCTATACCCGTAACCCAACAACCCCCCCTTAACCTTACTTTTTAGGACACTACGGGCAATTTAGCATGGCCAATGCACCTAACCCGCACATCTTTGGACTGTGACGATGAGGGTATAGAATGCAGGAATGGAGACTGATATAATTGAACAGATTAGCGTTAAGTGGGAAGAGATGTTAACGGTTTTAGCGGGCTTAAAAATGGATAAAAACCTGAGGTCCAGATGAGATGCATCTTAGGTTGCTGTGTGAGGCAAGGGAAGAAATTGCAGGGGCTTTTGCTGCTAATTTTCAAATCTGTCTGGCCACAGGAAAGGTACCACAGGACTGGAAGACAGCTAATGTGATGCCATTATTCAAGAAGGGAAGTAGGGAAAAAACAGGTAATTACAGGCCAGTGAGTCTAATATCAGTGGTAGGGAAATTATTGGAAGACATTCTGAGGGGCAGAATCTCCACTTGGAAAGCAAAAGGTTAATATCGATAGTCAGCATGACTTTGTCAGGGGGAGATCATGTCTCTCAAATCTGACGGAATCTTTCGGGGGAGGTGACTGTGTAGATGAGGGCAGTTCAGTTGATGTAGTCTGCATGGACTTCAGTAAGGCTTTTGACAACGTCCTGGACAGGAGACTGATCAAGGACGTGAGAGCCTGAAAGATTCAGGGCAATTTAGCAAATTAGATCCAAAATTTAGCAGAAGACAGGGGATAATGGCACGCTTCCTCAGCACAGCACTCAAATGTAAACCAAGATTATCTGTTCAGTCCTTGAACAGCGGCATAGAGGAACCTGCGAATCGGAGCATAACATTGCTGCTATGAGTTCAATGTCATGAGATTCCTGTTGTTTCTTGGCTCACTTGAAAGCTTTTTAAAAATTCAGCCAACTCCTCCACTGTCCTGCCCATCCCTATTTCTAATCTCCCTGAGCACTAGCTATCTGTGCTCCTCCAATTCTGGCCTCTTGAGCACTTCCAATTTTAATCACTTCACCATTGGTATTGTGCCTTCAGCTGCCCAGACCCTGAGCTCTAAAATTTCATTCCTAAGTCTTATCTCTACCTCTTTCTTCCTTTTGAGACACTCTTTAAAACCTACCACTTGGAACCCCCTTTGTATGGATTGGTGCCAAAATTTTAATGCACCTGTTAAGTGTCCAGCAAGGTTTAAAAAAAATTTTTTTATTGGAAAATTTTGTATTTATATAACAGTGAACAGCAATAAAATACCAACAATAACAATAACCATTCACCCAACCTCAATGAACAACAAAACATATTAACAACAAATTAAATAACCATAGAAAAAAATTAAGAACACCCCCCCCCGGTTGCTGCTGCCATTGACCAAGATACCTATCTTTGAGTCAGAAAGTCCAGAAAAGGCTGCCACCGTTTATAGAACCCTTGTACTGATCCTCTCAGGGCAAATTTGACCCTCTCCCACCATGTCACTGATCCAGGTCTCCACACTTGGGGGCCTCGCCGGACTACTAGGGACGCAAAGGCCAAGACACCGGCCTCTTTCGCCTCCTGCACTCCGCAACTCCAAAAATCGCGAGTCCCCCAACCTGGTTTGACCCTGGATCCAACCACCCTCGACACCGTCCTCGTCACCCCCTTCCAGAATTCTTCCAGTGCCGGGCATGCCCAGAGCATGTCCAGCAAGGTTGATTACATAAAAGATGCAATATAAATAACAGTTGTTGCCATAGAAATATTTATGTAAGAAGAGTCTAGCTATTGTGACTTAGCCTAAAAAGAGGAGTTTTGTGCGGTACATTCAAGTTGGCGATGCATTATTGCTGCAATTCCATTTTGGGAATCAGTCATTTTCCTTGGGTTACTGGGTTTGTGATCCGATCCATGCAAATTGATTGTCTCCAGAAAACTTAATTCTAAAATGCTCTAACTTGTAATTCTGCATACTCAGCTGGTATTTATTGCAGTATTGTTGTCCTGAAGATTTTTCAATGATGTGGTAACTAATGCTGCTTAATGTCCCATGTTATTGAATAAATTACTTTCCTGGTATTGACTATATTATATTTGGAATGGACTCGTGCCGTAAGGTCATAATAGTGTGAGGAATAGGCTATTTGCCCCCTGAGACTGCTACGCCATGCATGGCTGATCTGATTGAGGCCTTAACTCCACTTTCCTGTCTGACCCCATAATCCCTGATTTGTAGATCAAAAATCTGTCTAGCCAACCTGGAGCTTCCACTGCTCTCTGGTGAAGAGAATTCAAATGGCCCTCAGATAGGAAATTCTTCCTCCATCTTAAACTGTTGCTTGTTCTGGTGAGTGTGCTTTACACTCCATTGGCTCTTTTATTCCTTCGCTCTAGAGTCGCCAGGTATCCTTATGATACCGCCACGAAGTTCAAGTTCAGATCAATGACTCAATACACCAGTTAGTAAGGTTCAATCAAACACATTTATTATTACACAGTAAATCGATACTCGTGCAACTAATACTAACGGACTAAACTATTCCTACCACTATAAGCCAATACTTATCTTCGATAAGGGAGCACACTGGATCAGGGAACAATGGCCTCTTGTTCTGTCCTGAGACTGCAGGCTTCCCAGTTGGTATGGGCTAAGGGGTCAGGAGTGTCTATTCTCGTAGCGAGCGTTGGTTGGACACTTACTTGTCGGTGTAGCTGTTGGTCAGGCCTCTCCTTCTCGCATTCAAGTTCTTAGAGAGCTGCTGCAAAGGTGTTCTGCTGGGAGGGCCGGCTAAGAGAGCGAGCTGGACTTGGGATCTGTCCTTTATAGGTCACAGGGGCTTTGTGCCCATCTGGGCGGACCCTATACCTGCTTGCAATCGATTGGACCTCATACCAATCGATTGGCTTGAATTCCCCAATACTGGGGCTGTTTCCCGATCGCTGGGCGGTTCTTGGGGCTGTTTGTAACTTATTGTCCGGGACTCCTGCTGGCGCCGAAGAGTCTGGCTTGACCGTTGTTATTCTTCATTGTGCCTGGGAATCACCGGGAATCGCTCAATTAATATATGCAACTGTTAGTTTCAGTGCTGTCTGGTTTCTTTGCAGACAGAATACACAGGTAGATTCTGTAGCCTGCCTGTTTTCCTTACGTTGTCCTGTTTTCCCTGCATGCATTTCAATTCTCCATTTTGTGTCGCGCAGTGGCCAACTTCGGTGGCTACACCTCTTATGCGTGCCCCTGTTCTCACTGTCTCTATTGCAGGTTAGATTGAAGGGTGTAGATTTTGTTTTTCATTTTGAGGTGCATGGGGGATTGTGAACTCGGGGCTTGGTTCAGTACGCTTGTGTGTTTCTAAATCATGCTTGAAGGGGGCAGCATAGTGGTTAGCATTGCTGCCTCATGGCACCAAGGACCAGATTTGATCCCGGCGCTAATGTCCGAGTGGAGTTTGCACATTCTCCCCGTATCTGTGTGGGTCTCACCCCGACAAGCCAAAAATATGTGCAGGGGAGGTGAATTGGTTCCACTATATTGTTACTTAATTGGAAAAAAAAAAATTGGGTACTCTAAATTTATTAAAGAATATATCACGCTTGAACTTTTAACTCAGCTGAGAGGCTCAAGCAGCTCTGTAAAGAGAGAGATCCAACGATGAAATGGATGCCAATGAATGTCTCTGTCAGTTGAGTCCTGGCAACGCCTATACTTGGTCCAGTGGTCATATTGGTAGGGATAGCTATATATAGACCTGGGCTGTGACCTGTGCAGCCAGACACTGAAAAAGAGCTGCCTTCCAGAGTGAGTATGTTTAAAGGCCTATGCATGTAATAGCCTCAGTAAAAATTTTAAATTGGGCTAAATCTTTTGGATTGAATTTACAGTAGAATCTCAAACAATGTCCCTATTTAGTCATTATTGTTTCCCATCAAGTTTGTATGGGAATTTTATTTTGGTGTGTGTTAATGTAATCTTGGAGTCCTGCTACTTGTTTCCTTATCCATAATTCTTCCGCACATAAGATTATTTTAATGACTATGGTCTATCAAGCCAGCTCATCCCAAGTATCAATCTTGTCCAGTATTCTCCTAGCTGGGATCATAACACCCCCTACCTAGTTTTAGATACATCCTCTCCATGTCTGCCCTTCAGAATCGTTTCAATATCATCGCCCTCATTCTTCTAAATTCCAATGAGTAAAGGCCGAGCCTGCTCAACCTTTCCGCGTAAGCCAAACCTCTTCATCCCAGGAATCGCTCAATGAAGCTTCTCTGCAAAAATATCCCTCCTTAATTGTTTGAATGGCGGGACAAAGAGCAGTGGTGAAAAGTTGTTTTTCTGTGTTGAGGAAGATTTGTCGTGAGGTTCCCCCAGAAGTTGGTGTACGGTCCCTTTCTCTTATTTACATTTGTGACTTAAATTTCAGTGTACAAGGCATGGTTTCAAAATTTGGGATGATTCAAAGCTTATAAGTATTATGAACTGTGAGAAGCATAATAAAGTTCAAAAGGATGTAGGTTGATGGAATGGATGTAAAAATGACTATGAACTTAAATGCAAAGAAGTGTCAATTGACTTATTTTGTCATGAATAATGGCATGAAGGGCAGCACGGTGGTGCAGTGGTTAGCACAGCTGCTTCACGGCGCCGAGGTCCCAGGTTCGACCCCGGCTCTGGTTCACTGTTTGTGTGGAGTTTGCACATTCTCCCCGTGTTTGCGTGGGTTTTGCCCCCACAACCCAAAGATGTGCAAGGTAGGTGGATTGGCCACGCTAAATTGCCCCTTAATTGGAAAAAAATAATTGGGTATTTTAAATTTATTTAAAATTAAAATATGAATAATAGAATGACAATATAAAGTCAAGGGTATAATACGAAAGGGGATGCAGGAGCAGAGGAACCCAGGGCATATGTGCACAAATGATTGAAGGCCCCAAGGGAGATGAAGAGATTAATTAAGAATGGATGTAATAACAAGAAGGTTATGCTGAACATGTATAAATTGCTGATTTGGTCTCAGTTGAAGTATTGTGCACAGCCCTGAGCACCACATTTAAGGTGCAGGAAAGTTTCACGATGTTTCTAGAGTTAAGGAGCTTCAGTTACATTGGTGGGTTGGAGAAGCTGAGGCTATATTCCTTGGACAAGAAGATTCAGAAGAGATTTGTTAGCGATATTAAAAATTATGATGGGTCTGGACAGAGTTGACAGAGAAACATGTGGAAATATCAGGAATTGGAGGACACCAGGTGATTGGCAAAAGAAGCTACAGCTACAAAAGGAAAAATTTACTGCAGCACACAATTAGATTTAGATTTATTGTCACATGTATTGAGGTACAATGAAAAGTATTGTTCTGTGTACAGTCCAGGCAGATCATTCCATACATAAAAAACATAATAAGTCTTACAACACCAGGTTAAAGTCCAACAGGCTTGTTTCGAATCACTAGCTTTCGGAGCACTGCTCCTAAAGATGCAATGCGATACTTTGAATGTGAGTATTTGCAAGTAATTGTGTCTACAGGTCCAGGCGGAGCAACTGGAGAGAGGGATAATCACAGGTGAAGGAGGTGTGAATTGTCTCAAATGAGGACAGTTGGTAGGATTTCGCAAGCCCAGACCAGATGGTGGGGGGGGGGGTGAATGTAACGCGACATGAATCCAAGGTTCCAGTTGAGGCTGTACTCGTGTGCAGAACTTGGCTGTAAGTTCCTGCTCGGCGATTCTGCATTGTTGCACGTCCTAAAGGATGCCTTGGAGAGCGCTTACCCGAAGATCAGAGGACGAATGCCCATGACCGCTGAAGTGTTCCCCGACTGGAAGGGAACGTTCCTTCCTCGCGATTGTCGCCCAATGTCCGTTCATCCATTGTCACAGCGTCTGCATGGTCTCGCCAATGTATCACGCTTCGTGTCATCCTTTCCCGCAGCGTATGAGGTAGACAACGTTAGCCGAGTCGCACGAGTATGTACCGCGTACCTGGTGGGTGGTATTCTCACTTGTAATGGTGGTACCCATGTCGATGATCTGGCAAGTCTTGTCGAGATTGCCATGGCAGGGTTGTGTGGTGTCGTGGTCGCTGTTCTGAAGGCTGGGTAGTTTGCTGCAAACAATGGTTTGTTTGAGGTTGCGCGGTTGTTTGAAAGCAAGTAGTGGGGGTTTAGGAATGACTGGCAAGATGTTCGTCTTCATCGATGAAGTGTTGACAGCAGCGAAGAAGATATCGTAGTTTTTCCGCTCTGGGGAAGTACTGGACGACAAAGGGTACTCTGTCAGTTGTGTCCAGTGTTTGTCTTCTGAGGAGGTCGGTGCGGTTTTTTACTATGGCGAGTTGGAACTGTCGATCGATGAATCGAACACCATATCCCATTCGTACAAGGGTACCTTTCAGCGTCTGTAGATGTCTGTTGTGCTCCTCCTGGTCTGAGCAGATCCTGTGTATAGGGAGGGCTTGTCCATAGGGGATGGCTTCTTTAATTTGTTAGGGTGGAAGCTGGAGAAATGGAGCATCGTGAGGTTATCCGTGGGCTTGCAGTAAAGCGAAGTTCTGAGGTGACCGTCCTTGATGGAGATGAGTACGTCCAAGAATGCAACCGATTCTGGAGAGGAGTCCATGGTGAGTCTGTTGGTGGGATGGAACTTATTGATGCCATTGTGTAGTCGTTTCAGTGATTCTTCACCGTGGGTCCAAAGGAAAAAAATGTCATCGGTGTATTTGGTGTATAACGTCGTTTGAAGGTCCTGTGTGGTGAGGAGGTCTCGTTCAAACTTGTGCATGAAGATGTTGGCACATTGATGTGCGAATTTGGTCCTCATGGCTGTTTCGTGTGTCTGGATGAAGAACTTGTTGTCGAAGATGAAGACGTTTGTGATCCAGAATTAAGCGGATTAGTTGCAGAATTGCGCCTGGAGATTGCCAGTTGTCGGTGTTGAGTGCTGAGACGTCCATTGTGACGAGGAATGTTCCTAGTTCAACTGGTCCATGGGTGCTGAGTTCTGTAAGAAGTCTGTCGTTTCGTGTTAGAAGCTGGGCGTTCCTTGTAGATGGTTTCAAAATGCCCTCTTTTTGTAGCAAAAAAGGTTCTCACACCAGGGTCCCCATTGCCTGAAACAATAGGACGGCCTGGTGTGTTGGCCTGGTGTATTTCTGGGAGGCAGTAGAGATCTCCAACGTGGGGAGTACGTGGGATGAAAGCACGTAGGATGCTCTGAAGGTCTGGATCCAAGGTCTTGATCAGTCTGCTGAGTTGGCGGATGTGTTCCTTGGTTGGATCTGTGGGTAACTGTCTGTAGTGTTCCTGGTTGTTGAGTTGTCGGTACACTTCTTTGCGGTAGTTCTGTTCTGTCAGTATGACGGTGGCCCCTCTGTCTGCTGGTTTGATGATGATGTCGCGGTTGATCTTGAGAGGTGGATGGCGTTGTGTTGTGCTTGGGTGAATTTCAGGGCTGTCTTGTGAATGCGACTGATGAATCTGACATTGACGCGACTCCTGACGTCTTGAGCATACATGTCAAGTCTAGGGCAGCGGCCTTCCGGAGGGATCCAATTGACTCTTTTCTCTTTGGTTGCCGCACTGCAGATCTCTCGGTCTGTTGTTCCGGTTCATTGGTAGTCTCCTTGGGTTCGCTGACGGCCTCTTGGGGTCTGTGGAAGAACTCCCGGAGCCTCATTCGTCTGATGAATTCCTCCATGTCTGCCGCGAGACTGATGGGATCCAATTTGGTAGTGGTGCAGAAATTGAACCCTCTACTGAGGACTTCGATTTCGTCTGGTTGAAGTTTGTAGGCCGACAAGTTGACAATAGATTTCCCTGTATTGTTTTCTACTGTGGTACTGGGGGAGGCTTGGTTGATGCTAGTGGTGATGCTGAGTTTCTCAACCTTCCTGTTCTTGGTGTGCATATAGGTGGCGTAGTACCGTTGTCTTATCTGTTTGGTGGTGTTCCACAGCTGGTCTGCTGCGTCCTGAGTGCAAATTGAGAATATGGATTCTGTCTTGGCTTCCAGGTTTTGGCGTCTGCTGTAGAGCTGGTGGACGAGGTGGTTGAAGAGTGTGTGATGGGTGTGACAGCAGAGTCTCTCAGCGTAGTCAGTGTTGTAGGTCGACTTGAGTGGGTTTGTGATCTGTAGCCCTTTCGGGATCTTGTCTGCTTTCTTGCATCTTTGTAGAAACTTAATGCCAGTGTCTATATGCATGATCGTCTTGGAAGATCCTCTCCACTTTGAGCCGGCAGTTTGCAGTGTCAATTCCGTTGGACTGGGGTGAGCACAATAAGTCTTACAAC
The DNA here is from genome assembly GCF_902713615.1 of Scyliorhinus canicula. Taxonomy (NCBI): domain Eukaryota; kingdom Metazoa; phylum Chordata; class Chondrichthyes; order Carcharhiniformes; family Scyliorhinidae; genus Scyliorhinus; species Scyliorhinus canicula. The sequence continues at coordinate 151,336,257 of NC_052147.1, forward strand.
ACCAGGTTAAAGTCCAACAGTTTGTTTAGAATCACTAGCTTTCGGAGCACTGCTCCTTCCTCCGGTGAATTGAAGAGGGTTCCAGAAACATATATATATATATATATATATATATATATATATATATATATAGACAAAATCAAAGATGCAATACGATACTTTGAATGCGAGTCTGACACGGGAAGATATTTGTCTGTGTGAAACTCAAGAATCAGTCCGCATTCTTGGACACACTCATCTCCATCAAGGATCGTCACCCCTCAACACTTTGCTTACCGCAAGCCCACGGATAACCTCACGATGCTCCACTTCTCCCTTCCACCTTAACACCTTAAAGAAGCCATCCCCTATGGACAAGTGCTCCGTATACACAGGATCTGCTCAGACCAGGAGGAGCGTAACAAACATCTACAGACGCTGGATACCACCATTACTATGTGAGAAAACCCACTCACCAGGTACTTGGTACATATCGTGCGACTCGGCCAATGTTGTCTACCTCATACGTTGCAGGAAAGGATGTCCTGAAGCGTGGTACTTGGTGAGACCATGCAGACGCTGCAACAACGGTGAACGTACAATCGCGCAACAATAGCCAGGCAGCAATGTTCCATTCCAGTCGGGGAACATTTCAGCAGTCAAGGGCAGTCAGCCTCTGATCTTCGGGTAAGCGTTCTCCGAGGCAGCCTTCAGCACGCGTGACAACGCAGAAATCGCCGAGCAGAAACTTTCGCGCACATACATAAATACGCCGTGAACCTGGACCTTGGATTCATGTCGCATTACATTCACCCCCCACCATCTGGCCTGGGCTTGCGAAATCCTACCAACTGTCCTGGCATGAGACAGTTCACACCATCCTTAACCTATGATTATCCCTCTCTTCCAGTTGCTTCCGTCTGGACCTGTAGACTTAATTACCTGCAAGACTTGCTTAAAAAGTATCGGATTGCACTTTGACTTTGTCTATATATAATATATTATATATATATATATAATATATAGATATAGCTAGTGATTCAAAACAAACCTGTTGGCCTTTAACCTGGTGTTGTAAGACTTCTGCTGTGCTCACCCCAGTCCAATGCCAGCATCTCCACATCATAAAAAACTAGGACATCCGATAAATACAGAGACATTAGATATCAGGTGAAACATATGGAGTATAGTGTTACAACAGTGGAGAAGATGTGTAGTGAAGAGGAGTCTCCATTCAGGAGTCAGGTAACAGTGGGGAAGCTGTTCTTAGACTTTTGTTCTCAGACTTTTGTATCTTCTGCCTGATGAAGAGGTTGGAAGTGAGAATAACCCAGGTGGGAGGGTCATTGATTATGCTGCCTGCTTTCCCAAGGTGGGAGGTGTGGATAGTCAATTGATGGGTGGCGGTTCACGATTCTCTAGTTTTCTTACGGTCTTGAGCCGAGCAATTGCCATACTAGACTCCCTGTAAACCCACAACTCTGTGGCAAAATCTGGCTCCAACTCCATCTACAAATTTGCTGATGACACCACCTTAGTGGGTCGGATCTCGAACAACGTGAGTCAGTACAGGAAAGAAAGAGAACCTAGTGGCGTTGTGCAATGACAGCATCTCTCCCTCAAGCTGAAGAGCTGGTCATTGACTTCAGAAAGCAAAGTATTGTACACACCCCTGTCTGCATCAATGGTGTCGAGGCGGAGATGGTTGACAGCTTCGAATTGCAAGGTGTTGTTGCTCTTTTATCAGAACCACAAGACGTGAGTACGTTCCTTGTATTGGACAAATGACCACGCAACCAGTATGTTAGTTCAATGATCATTATTAAACACAGGCTTGATTCTATGTGTAATAATCTACACGCGGGTACTTACAGTAGTCCCCCTTTATAACGCGGGTGTTGGGGTCCAAGACCCCAACCCGCGTTGTAACCGAGCCGCGGATATCCATGATGGGGTTTTAAATTTATTTAAAAATCTATGCTAGCGCTTCCCATTGTGAGTCTACAGGGGGCGGGGGGAGGTCAGACCCCCGTAGACTCACAATGGGAAGCGCTAGCATAGATTTTTAAATAAATTTAAAACCCCCATCGTGGATCCAATTAAAATTTCAGCGGCCGGCTCACTTTGATCCGGAGAGGGAAGCTGCTCTCACTGAAATCAGCCGGCCGCTGAAATTGACACTGCCCGCTGCTCTCTCCCTCCAATCCAACTTTTAAGTTATAATGTTTCTGATTGGAGGGAGAGAGCAGCCGGCAGTGTCATTTCTTTTTTTTTTTTTCCCTCCGGCTCGCCCCCTCCCCCCACATCCTCCAACTAGACCCCTCTCCCCCCACACCCTCCGGCTCGCCCCCTCTTCCCCCCCAACACCCTCCGCTCGCCCCCTCTCCCCCCCCCACACCCTCCGGTTCACCCCCTCTCCCCCCCCCACACCCTCCAATTAGCCCCTCTCCCCCCCCACCCTCCGGCTCCCCCCCTCTTCCCCCCCAACACCCTCCGGCTCGCCCCCTCTCCCCCCACACCCTCCGGTTCACCCCCTCTCCCCCCCCCACATCCTCCAATTAGACCCCTCTCCCCCCCCCCACCCCCTCCGGCTCGCCCCCTCTCCCCCAACACCCACTGGGCTCTGTCTCCTCCTCTCCCCCCCCCCCCCCCCACCCCACCCCACCCCACCCACCTCACACCCTCCGGCTAGCCCCCCTCCCCCACAATCTCCAACTAGCCCCCTCTCCCCCCACAATCTCCAACTAGCCCCCTCTCCCCCAGCACCCTCCTGCTCGCCCCCTCTTCCCCCCCACACCCTCCGGCTCCCCCCCTCTCCCCCACACCCTCCTGCTCTCCCCCACAGCGTCCAGCTCGCCCCCTCTCTCCCCCCACACCCTCCGGCTCGCCCCCCCCCCCCCCCCCCCTCCCCCCCCCCCCCACACCCCAGGGCCCTCCTCTCTCCCCCAACACCCGCAGGGCCCTCCTCTCTCCCCCAACACCCGCAGGGCCCTCCTCTCTCCCCCAACACCCCAGGGCCCTCCTCTCTCCTCCCCACCCCGCAGAGGGCTCTCTCCCCCAACACCCGCAGGGGGCTCTCCCCCAACACCCGCAGGGGGCTCTCCCCCAACCCCGCAGGGGCTCTCCCCCAACACCCCAGGGGCTCTCCCCCAACACCCGCAGGGGCTCTCCCCCAACACCCGCAGGGGGCTCTCCCCCCACACCCGCAGGGGCTCTCCCCCCCACACCCGCAGGGGGCTCTCCCCCCCACACCCGCAGGGGGCTCTCCCCCCCACACCCGCAGGGGGCTCTCCCCCAACACCCGCAGGGGGCTCTCCCCCAACACCCGCAGGGGGCTCTCCCCCAACACCCGCAGGGCTCTCCCCAACACCCGCAGGGGCTCTCCCCCAACACCCTCAGGGTGCTCTCCCCCAACACCCGCAGGGGCTCTCCCCCAACACCCGCAGGGCTCTCCCCCAACACCCGCAGGGCTCTCCCCCAACACCCCAGGGGCTCTCCCCCAACACCCGCAGGGGCTCTCCCCCAACACCCGCAGGGGGCTCTCCCCCAACACCCGCAGGGGGCTCTCCCCCAACACCCGCAGGGGCTCTCCCCCACACCCGCAGGGGGTCTCCCCCAACACCCGCAGGGGGTCTCCCCCCCAACACCCGCAGGGGGCTCTCCCCCAACACCCCAGGGGTCTCCCCCAACACCCGCAGGGGGGTCTCCCCAACACCCCAGGGGGGTCTCCCCCCCAACACCCGCAGGGGGGTCTCCCCCAACACCCGCAGGGGGGTCTCCCCAACACCCGCAGGGGGTCTCCCCCAACACCCCAGGGGGTCTCCCCCCAACCCCCGCAGGGGTCTCCCCCACACACCGCAGGTGGGTCTCCCCCAACCCCCAGGGGGTCTCCCCCACACCCGCAGGGGGTCTC